>NC_072768.1:2931517-3204017 GCF_022539595.1 Amphiprion ocellaris
ATTTTGTCGGTATTTCAGAACTGGTTATGTGGAATTGGTTGGTGAGTGGAGCGGACGAATACATCGTTATATGACGCTATAAGATGGCTTTGTTTACATTCGCTGGTTGTATGCCATCTTGTGTTCTGCTACATTCGCTAAATTCTTGCCTTTCATTATGGATCCCAAGTGTAAGTCAGACTCTTCTCATGGCAGTGTTTCGAAGAAAAGGAAAGTCATCCCCATGGAAGTGAAATTAGATACCATAAAACGCTCAAGTGGTAAAAACAGTGCAACATATTCTATTATCTTCTTGTAAAATGACTCATACATACATAAAAGTCATTGGTATTCATGACTTTTCTGAAGAACTGACTGATATGACGATGCACGTAATGGTTTTGTTTACATTTTGCCAGACTTACGGCGAAAATAAACTTACGACTTGCTCTAATGTAAATCAAGGACTCTCTGTATAGAGCTTTCAAACCTGCGCACCTGCATTTATGATCAAAAGTTTACATATAGTTTTAAAGATCATGTATATCATGGTGGTCTTGATCACCTTCTTTCCTCCAAACATATTTTTGGTCTTTGTGATCAGAAGGCACAACTTCTGTTTCATCTGACTAAAGAACTTTTCTCCAGAAAAGCCTTTTCTCAGTCCATGTGATCAGCAGCAAACTTCAGTCGAGTTTTGAGATGCTGTTTCTGGAGGAAGGACTTCCTTCTTGCCTCTCAATCCATGGTGAAGTAAAACAATGCGAATATTGACGCCTGTGTTCCTTCTGCTTCTAATTCATCGCAAACCTGCTTTTTATGATTTTTCATTGACTCTTGACCATCCTGAAATAAATGTACTTTTGCAGCAGGTGATAGTTTGTGTTTTCTTCCTGATCATGATCCCAGTAGATTTAGTTATTTTTCCAAAGGACCTACAGTAAATATATGACAAAAACAAATTGCAGAACGGTTTTCTAACAAAGATATACATTTTTCAATCATTCCATCACAGAAAACTAAGAGTTCTAGGAGTCATTGGAAACTCAAGGCTGCCATGATATACACAGTCTTTACAAGTATATGTTGACTTTTACAACTGTGTGTGTCACCACTGAGCTGGCATGTTCAGTGAAACACTACATAACACAATGGTACCACTGAAACTTTTCATTAATTTTGTGTGTTATCCTAGAATACAAAGTTCTTCGTTTTGTTCCCAGCTCATCACTGGAAACAAAAAAGAATTTTGAGCATTTCATCTTGTTCATAACTACCTCATAATAGTAACAAAAGCAAGACCTTCAGATGAACTTCACCAGAGTGACATTGCATAATTAACTAGAGAAAAGAGAAAAACAGACAGTTCAGGGGACACATATAGGCCACATATTCATATTTTTTTAACATAAGGATTTGCTTAATTCCTCTACTATCATCACAGGAAAATGTCATTGTTGTTCAACATTTCTTCTGCCCTTATTCATATTCAGTGTCAGCAACAGAAGTGGCGAATCCCACAGCTGTCTGTTTGGTTCCATTTACAGTACAAGAACCCTCAGACCTCCAGTGTCTTTCTGTCACTGCTCAGATATAAACTAAAAAGCTCTGACACAAACAAAAACACCATGTAGGCACTAGCCTCCATTATGTTTACAGAGCAGGGCATGCCTCGAGGCTCTCTGACTGTGAAATGCATACAATATGCTGTGTTTGCTCTTCATCAGTCCAGAAAAATATTTCTATGCTTAACTCAGACAGACACCGCCACTTGGACTGCCAGACAATGGAGGAAATGGCTTGAATACAGCTGCAGCAACAATAAACAGATTAACTTTGGGGGTGTTGATGAACTCTGAAACTGCTCTTCTGCAGACTTCCACTCTACTAAGTGTAGAAACACATGCACATTAATGACACATTAGTAGATATCGGTGTTGGTGATTATGTACCGCATATCTCATCATTCAAAATGTGTGCAAATATGTACATATTTGTGTAAATGTCTTCAAGTATGGTAGTACTCAGCTGCCAGCTGGTCCATTACAGGGCCAAAGCTGATTCTTTGCAGCTCTTAGATGGGTCGCTGCTCTGCACCTAACTGCTATGAGATCCCCCCTTGATGATACAAGGCGTCCAGTGCTATCTTCTTCATGCCACTCAGCACCATGTGTGGCTGTGCTTTATCTATCCACCAGGGGGAGCACTGATTCACATCAGTTTACTACCACCAGTGTGCTGTAACGCATTCAATTCTGGCCAGTAAAGTTATGCATTTTAATTGACACAGAACACCTGAACTCAGTTGTTCTGATCATCGTATATATGGAGTGTAGTCGCCACACAGAAAATATTTTTAGGGAAGCATTTATCATACAGTCATGAAAATGTAATGCGAATTTGTTTTGTAAAACTCTTGTTACATGGTACAGGAATATTTTTGACATGGTACATGTAATGGTAAAATTACAAGAGAATAGGACTTAAATAGAATTTCTTGTATACTGCATTTACATATAATCTGTAGCAAACCTGACAAATCAAAAAACAGACACATGTTGGCACCAAGTTCGTCTCACTTTGTCAGCCCATTCTTCAGTGCATAATGGACAGGTTGCACCACACCATCATTTTGTTGTAGGTGAAAAAACACTCGGCTTGTCTGTATTCCCTTAAACCAATCACAGTCGTCGTAGGCGGGGCAAAGCAAATTATGCGTTTTTGGTGTTTCCTCAAAATAGTGACGGCTAAAATTCTTGTTGTGAAACACTTGCATGCAGGGAGACAAGTTCTGCGATTAAAATTGGAGAATCCATGACAAAACACAAGCAGAGCTGCCTGACTGCATGATCCAAAACCCTGTCAAAACGTTAAGTCTCAGTTTCATTTTCGGTTTGGCTTGGAGGTTGTTGTTACTGAATTCTGAGATAATCGGCCAATGGCAGGGTTGTACCGCACTATGTCCGATGAGTCAGACTAGCACCAAGTATACACAAATAGAGGAGAGAGGTTCTTCAGCATATCAGTATTTCATGGTCACTGCGAGAAAACCACCAGCTGGCAGTCCAAGAAAATCAACAGCATGACTTGACACATACACACAATACAGATGGCTGCTTAAAATGTTCTAAATATAGGCCTTTACCAGCACCCTGAAGTCTGATGCAAAAGTGAGGAAAAAATGAAACATTGTTTATTCATGGCGACGCCACATATGTGCACGTGCAGCCCTGCAGTCTGTCTTGGAAATCTTGACTACTAGCTGTAAGCAGATCTTAAATTGGGCCTTGAATACAGACACAGCTTCATACTGAGCAAACAAATGTAGAATTAAACAGATATGACCAACAGCAGAATTTATACGCATATCCTAACTGCAGGACGTCCTGTGCGTTACTTACACAGCTGCCACAGCAGTGGATATAATAATAATTAAAATCTTCTGATGTGCCATCATAGTCTCACAGTGCATGTATTAACCTGAAAGCTTTTCTGCACAGGAAACAAGTGAGTGCTGCACAAAGTTTTAGCTTCACAGTGTAAAAGTGAGTGATGAGTCCAGCAGCATAGCTCAGCTAAAGAAGTGTGTGATGTAGGTCAATATATAACTGCAGGACTTTTTGTAACATAGTTGACAGGTATCACAGTTGACATTTTTGCTGTTTGCAGGCCTAAAATCAACACCATATGGCATTTTCACAGAAAGATTCTTCTAAATATTATAAATACAATTGAGTAAAATTGAAATTGAAAGTTATTTATAAAGATATTATAGTAAACCTGTTGACTACTTTATATTAAATAAGTCAGAAAGCCTTGGAGTCTGGCCAGTCTTTTCTTCAGGAGGAAATGACATCATGTGGAGCAGGTCATGTGATCTGGAATTAACACACTTCCTTGAGAGGTGTTTTTGTAATGGGGAACTTAGTTGAAAGTGATTTCTGGGACACAGATATAATTTGTTATTTTCCATATAAACTTTGATATACTGCCAAAAAAGAAATATCTGTCATGATTATCCGAACTTAATAAAAAGAACACAATCAAAACTAATTTTGAATAAGCTCATTTTATTACAGTTTAGCTAATTAGAAGGTGGCTGTTATTAAATTTGGACAGTTATTTAGTTGACATTTTAGTGCTATCCAGTCATTTTTTATTAATAAGTGATTGTTTCCATAACAAATAATTATGGAATTTTTAAAGACATGATAATGAACATAAAAAACACTTGTTTTTTTTGTTTTTTTTAATAAAAATGTATGCAAGATATATTCCATAGACTTCAAAAGTGCCTCAATTATATATTGACCCAGGCATTGACAAATCATGCAAATTTAGCTTCCTATGTTGCCAAGTGCTGGATCATTTGAAGCATAGCAGCAGAAGAGATTTAAGGATGGCTTAAATAAGGGTATGTGAAGTATTTTTGCCCTTAAATCAAAAATATGATGACGGCTGACTGAAGGACGTGTTTTGTCGGCCTCCCGCTCCCACATTATTATTAGTCGCAGCGAGACAAACTCCTTGTCCTGCCGTGACAGACTTTTGACAGATTTTTATTTTTATACAAAGCTACACCTTCTGATGAAAAGACTTTGAGCGTAAACCACCTTGTAAAGAACTTTCAGACTTCGCCGGTCAGAGGCTAACCGCAGCTAACTGCTAACGGACAGTGCTATCAGCAGCGGCTAACTAGCTGCGGTGGCTCAACACGTCGGTGTGTTACAGTGTTACAGTGTTTGGATGCAAACAGCAGCAGATAAGGGCTTTATAGCACCACAGTAACAATCCTAGTTCACTGTTTAGTTTTCGGAAGCCAGGGACATGGCGGACACAGCCAGGGACTCTTCACCGGACACCACTTCCTTGTCTGCCCCCCCCCACACCTCTGAACTAGATGCAGCCAACACAACCATCATCCGCCTGAAGGCTGACATCCGTCGTCTAACTGAGGAGCTAAAAATCAAATCAGATATACTCACCTCTTACATGAACGTCGCCTGCAAGCAATCCCGCTACCTCGCTTCAGTCCAGTCCTCCCTCCATGACACCCTCCCGTGGGTCCCCGTCAGCCCCCGGCCCTCGTCCTGTTCAACCCCGAACCGACATCCATCCTGGTCCGAGGTCGTCATTCGTGGCAAAAGCAGCCGCAACGACCACACCGTCTCCCCGGCCCGACCAAATCTCATCAGCTTTGCGGCTCTGTCCCTACCGGCCAAGCCCCGGCCCGCCAACCCGGCGGCGACGCTGATCGGCGGCGACGCCTCCTCTTCCTCCAACCCGCCAGCTGCCGGAGCCTCTGCGGCTCCCATCCGAACAGACGACGGACCGCCAAAGGCTCTGGACCCCCCGACGTCCAACGCTGCGGATCGGCCGGCCTCCTCATCGGGGGCGGCTACTTCCCGGTCGCCGCTGGACGCCGGCGCAAAGACCACCTCCGCGCAAACGTGCGGTGGCCCCCGGGCTCAGCCTGGCTCCACCGGCAGGGTCTCCCCTCCGCGGGCGACCGGCAGCACTCGGTCCTCCTCCGGAGAGCAACAAATCCAGCGGTCCCAAACCCGGATATCCTCCGCAACCTCCCGACGACGTCTGCTGCGGGACGCGGTTCGCCGCCACTCCGCCGGGTCCGTCGGCAAAGACTTGGACCATCATGGCAGCTGTCTACAACCCGAGTTTGTAGACTCCTCATCGCCGCGTTTCCATCGCTCCACCATCACCTCCACCCTTACCGACACCGAGCCACAGGGACAGCTAGCACCCGCGGCGGCTCCTCTGCACACCAGCCCCGACGCAACCTCAGCCGGAAGCCCTCCACGCCACCTCTCCCGTAAGTTCACAACCTCCCGTCCACCACTTGCCCCACTCTTCGCCCCCTCTACGCTCATCATTGGCGACAGTATCATGAGAGGCATCAGGTTCTTTAACGCTATCACACTGTCATTCCCCGGTGCTACAGCTGCAGACATCGCTGTTAAAATTCCTTCCGTTCTCCGCTCACTCCCCTCCTCTGTACACCGCATTATCCTTCACGTCGGCTGCAACGACACAGCGCGCCCCCAGTCTGAGCAGACAAAACGTGATTTTCTAAATCTGACGGACTTACTGAAAGACTGCGGAAAGTCTATTTTTATTAGCGGGCCCCTACCAACGGTAAACAACAACTCTGAGCGCTTCAGCAGACTGCTCAGCCTGAACACCTGGATTAGCTCGTTCTGCCGTGCCAGCAGAATTAACTTTATTGACAATTTTAACTGTTTCTGGAACAGGCCAGAATATTTTAACAGTGATGGCATCCATCCAAACAGGTCCGGCAGATCACTTTTAATCTCAAATATCCAATACACCGTCCACACTTCAGACTGACTAGTGCCAGTGTTTACATCCATCTCTTCTTCACGCTCCACTGAACCGCCTCCCAGCTACAGCGCCCCCCTCTGTCCCCACCTGGAACTCCCCCCATTTTCCCCTCCAGCACACCCACTGCCTCCCCCCTCTGGCTCCCCTTGCCCGTCACCCCCGCAGTACCAGAATTCAACAAGCTGCCAAATCCCCACCATCATCAGCTTCAGACAACCTCGGCAGCCCTCCCTCAGAAACTGCCATTTTGCTAACCTTCGCCCACTTCCACGGACCTCACAGCCTTGTCCCCAGAAGCCCTCCCCTAATCACACATCCACACTTCACCTGAACTTTGCCCTCTTCAACACCCGCTCCGTCACCAGCAAAGGCCCCATTCTACAATTATTCATCCTGGACAATAAACTGGACTTCCTCTGTCTAACCGAAACATGGCACAAACCACTGGACTTCTACCCACTCAACCAAGCCACCCCCTCCGGATACACGTACCTCAACTCACCCCGCCCAGAAGGTCGAGGAGGCGGCATCGCAGTCATCCACAAACAGGTCTTCACAACCATCCCACTTTCCATCCCTGCCTCCCCCTCCTTTGAACACCTTGTTTTTAAATCACCCGGTCCCACCCCAATGGTCACTGCTATCATTTACCGCCCACCTAAACCAAACCCCTCATTTCTCCCTGACTTTTCCCACTTTGCCACCCAGCTATTAGCTACATCTCCGTCAGTCCTCATCCTTGGTGACTTCAACTTTCACATGGACAACCTTCACAGTAAATCTGCCTCTGACTTCCTAGATCTCCTACAATCACTCAACCTCACCCAGCATGTCAATTTCCCCACCCACAACCATGGACACATCCTCGATCTGGTTTGCTCCTCTGGTCTTACAGTCCTAAATATCTCCAGCTGTCATCTCTCCATCTCTGACCACCTAGCAATAACTATGGACATCAGCCTCCCCACCCCCCTGCCCAAGGAAAAACGGACAATCTTTTTTAGAAACACCAGATCACTCTCCCCCTCTGTATTCTCCGCCTCACTGACCACTGCATTGTCCGTCTCCCCTCCCCCGTCAATCAATAACCCCACTGACCTCATCAACCACTACAATCATACTCTCTCTTCCTGTCTTGATCAGCTTGCTCCCCTCAAATCCAAATTAGTTACTTTCTCCCACTCTGCTCCATGGTACACCCCTGAACTCCACCTCATGAAAGCCCATAAACGACAGCTAGAACGTCTTGTCAAGAAAACAAACCTGACAGTTCACCGCCAAGCCTACTCCGACTTCCTCCAACAATACAAAGACGCCCTGAAATCTGCACGGTCCACTTTCTACTCTGACCTGATCAATACCAGCTCCAACAACCCCAAATCCCTCTTCTCAACTGTCAATAAACTCCTTGCCCCCCCGGACACAGTCTCAAACTCGTTCACCACTGACAAATGCAACCTATTCCTCTCTTTTTTTCATAACAAAATCATCTCCATCCACAGCAGCCTTGTCACCTCTCCCACTTCACTTGATCCCCCCTCTCCTCCACCAAACCCTCTGAACTTTCCCCCCCTGGCCCACTTCTCGCCCGTTTCCCCCCTGGACCTGCCCAAATTCATCACTGGAACTAAAAACTCCACATCCTGCCTGGACCCCATCCCCACTGCCCTCCTCAAAAACTGCCTCCCTGTTATCGCCCCCCTCATCTCTAACATCATCAACACTTCCCTCAGTACTGGCTGTGTCCCCTCACCCCTCAAGCTCGCCTCTGTCTCCCCCATCCTCAAAAAACCTGGTTTGGATCCAACCTCCCCTCACAACTTCCGGCCCATCTCCAATCTCCCCTTCATATCCAAAACATTAGAACGTGTCGTCGCTGCCCAGTTGAAAACTCACCTCACCTCCAACAACCTGTATGAAACCTTTCAATCCGGATTCCGCTCTCATCACAGCACTGAAACTGCTCTCCTCAAGGTCACCAATGATCTCCTCCTCTCCTCAGACTCTGGACAAGTCACCATCCTCATTCTTCTCGACCTCTCTGCAGCATTTGACACAATCAATCACTCCATCCTCCTGTCCCGCCTTCAATCCTCCATTAACATCACCGGCACCGCCCTCACCTGGTTCACATCATATCTCACTAATCGACAACAATTCATCAAGGTCAACAACTGCACATCACCCACCGCCCCCCTGTCCCATGGTGTCCCTCAAGGATCAGTACTTGGCCCCCTCCTCTTTATCCTGTACCTCCTCCCCCTCGGCAACATCATCCGCCGCCACAACCTACACTTCCATTGCTACGCCGACGATATCCAACTCTACATCTCCACCAACACCACCGCCACCACCACCCTCCCCTCTCTCTCCAGCTGCCTGGCCGACATTAAATCCTGGATGAGGAAAAATTTTCTCCTGCTAAACTGTGACAAGACTGATCTCATCCTTATCGGACCTAAATCACTCACACCATTTCCCCACCCCCCCATTACCATTGATAACACCACCCTATCTCCTTCTGCTCACATCCGCAACCTCGGTGTGATATTTGACAGCAACCTCACTTTTGAACCCCACATTAATCAGATCACCAAAACTGCCTATTTCCATCTCCGCAACGTCGCCCGTCTCCGCCCCTTCCTCTCCTTCTCAGCCGCTGAAACCCTCATTCATGCCTTCGTCACTTCCCGCCTTGACTACTGCAATAGCGTTCTCTTCGGCTCCACCTCCAAAGTTCTCAATAAACTTCAACTCATTCAAAACTCTGCTGCCCGACTCCTCACCCGAACCTGTTCTCACGACCATATCACACCCGTCCTGCGGAACCTCCATTGGCTCCCCATTTCACACCGCATCCAGTACAAACTGCTTCTCCTCACCTTCAAGTCCATCCATAATCTAGCCCCCTCTTACCTTACCGATTTGCTCCTCCCCTACACCCCCCCCAGGAATCTCCGTTCCTCCCACACAAACCTCCTTTCCATCCCGCACAGGACCAGCCGGCGACATTGGGGGGACAGAGCCTTCGCCATTGCCGCCCCCACACTCTGGAACTCACTCCCCCATGCCCTCCGTGACTGCACCAACCTCACCACATTTAAATCCCTTTTAAAGACTCACCTTTTTAGATCTGCTTTCCTTAAGTGATTCTGTATTTTATCTTGAACTTGTTTACTATCTACTGATTTTAATTATCTGTTTTGTTCTATCTTATTGTATTTTATGTACAGCGTCTTTGAGCTTTTGGAAAAGCGCTTTATAAATAAAATTTATTATTATTATTATTATTAAATGGAAAGGTAAAGGACATATGCCTTTATTCATTCTTCACATATATGGAGAGGAGGAGCAGAACTAAGAGCAATGTTTCTTTTTAAAAAAAAAATCAAAATATAACAAAATTGTGTCAGTATATAAATCCCAATCGACCATGATTTGGACGAGGTTGGCAACAGTAGAGGAGATTAAGGTGCATCATTTATGGATACAGACATTTTAAATCATGACAATCTGCAAAGCAGTAAAATGTATTGTGTGCTGATAAATTTCATCTACCATTCACAAAACAGTGTTAATGATGTCTGGGCTTGTGTGATATCCAGAGAAGTTACATAAACAAAAGGGATAAAGTACTTTTGTTTGCCCTTAATTGGCCATCGGTGGGTCATTTTATCAGGTCTTTCAGCTGCCGCAATTTAAATTGCCACACTGAGAGCACATCCACATTAGGGTGGTAAAAATTTGTAAAAGCATATTTTTCTCTCCCTCTCAGACCTCTGTCCAGACTAAAACAGTGGCTTTGGAAACAGCTGGTTAACAGGTAGCGTTTATGGGCTGCGATAAGATCAATAAATAATACTTGCAACAACAGAACCAGATAAATATGTAAATGTGAGCTATGTTGTGAACACAGTTGTGTTAAAAAAAACTTCTGTGTCATTCAGCTGCTGCTTCAAAGTCCCCAGAATGAGATCTCAGCACACTAGATGCCTCTCACAGCTCTGACACCTGAGGGCTGTCTTCTGAGGTAGCGCAGAACAAAGAAGGGCAAAGTGGAAATTGAACAAACTTACAACAATCCACACACACACATGCCCCAGAGGAATAGCGCTGCCATTCTAAAATGTGTTAATGCACATTAGGTTGTCAACTTTATTCTTTCTTGCTTTTTACTGTGCTTGCAAAATAAAGCAAAACATTTTTTTTTTTTTTTAACAAGAGCATTCCTCTGTTTTGTCTGTGATCAAACTCGCTCAGTCTTTCTAGCTTGTGTTTCGCTTATGAGTGTTTTGGAAGCTGTGCATCGGTCATTAAAAAACTATCAGCACCACGGACAGCTCCAGGAGGGACAGAGGAACAGAAAAAGACAAATCACCTCCTCACTTAGTGCACCACGTATCCTAAAATAGGAGATAAATTTCTGCACAAAGCCACACCGGTTATCTTGAATAGCAATGGGGGGGGGGGGCTACATAGCTGCCTTAAAGACTGACCCAAATAAATACAAAGACAAATAAAAATACACACATTCCACAAGTCTTGATTTAAATAAGAACTGATTGGCAGAATTCATGGATTACTTTAAGATCACTTTGGGGTTGATCGGCACCAAATTCTCCACGTTTTGCATAAGTTGAGAGGAGATGCTGCTCATGAACCTCAGAATGTTCATCTTCATCCTCCTTGCATGTAACAGCTACGCATTGTCTGACATTTGTATCCACTTCACACCTTCCTTGGTGAGCTGTGAGAGAGGAGCCACACATTGTACTTATCTCTTTTTTTTCATGTTATTATCTGTGGCACGTTTCATGTGAACAGCTGAGGTCACAACTATGAATGTCTCCTGGAAACACTGTCAGAAAGCATGCAGCTTTGTGCCCATATCCTAAGAATATCACATCTTGTGACTATATGAAATATAAATCAGTTAAGGAAAATCCGCAGTTCAAGTGTGGAATTCATTAGCTTAAACAGGAGGAGTAGAGGTGAAAACGCCAACAGGGCTTTTCCTGGGTCATAATGGAGGTTCACTATGCACGACTGTAAGCATGATTGGTCCACATACAGTAAAGGAAATGAGTTTATATTACATTATCTCACAGAGATCAGATCTGTGAAGCTTCCTGTCATTTCTGACCAGTTGATAAACTAAATTTATTATTCTTGAGCAAAAGATAAAAAAAAAAAACAAATAACAAAACTAATCTGATTGTCTGGTTGTGTGGATTTAAACTTCTTTGGGTTCTGTCAAAATTCAGTCAATGCAGAGGGCTATACAAGTTGGCTATACAACAGTGCTGCCAGTAGTTTGCATTAGTGATGAGCCCAAACTACTGATGCACAACAGATTATGTTATTCAATATTTAACACAAGAGACGTTGTGAGACATTGTGACAGTGACCGCACAATGCACTGTATCAGTCCTAGTTTTCTACATACAAAATTCATTTGAGAAGCCAGCCCGCACGGATTAAAAAGTAAATGTATATGTTTATTTCAAGAGAATGCCTCAAAGTTCAGCAGTGGGCGACCCATGAACAGGGGCTGTAGTCTCCAATGCAGTGGCCTGGATTTGACTCCAGCTCACGGCCCTTTGCTGCAGGTCTAGGTCACATCCTTCTCCCTACTTTCCTGTCTGACTCTCCACTAACCTGTCCAATAAAGCCAAAAAATGGCCAAAAAAATAACTTAGAAAAAAAAAAAGGTTAGCCAAATATGCAAACTGATTGTAAAATCGGCCAAAATGGTAATTTTTTTTGGACAGGAAGACTATTTTCTTCCCACCCTGGACATCCAGTCAGTACATGACCTCCCCAAAGGGGTTCAGCCACCATAAAAGAAATTCTCAAAGTGAGAAAAAAACAAAAAAAACTATTCAGTGAAACCAGACAAGACATTTTGCCCTGCACCTGTATTGGTATTCTGCAGACAACCCATCACTGTTGTTATCTGTGTGTGTGTGTGTGTGTGTGTGTGTGTGTGTGTGTGTGTGTGTGTGTGTGTGTGTGTGTGTGTGTGTGTGTGTGTGTGTGTGTGTGTGTGTGTGTGTGTGTGTATATGAGTGTGTGAGTGTGAATGCTATGAGGGCTAGTGTGAGTTTTTACCTCTTAAAAGTGAGGACCTTCTGGCCAGTCCTCACTTTCACACACCACTTTATAGGGCTGTTCAAGGATTAGAACTTACTTTAGGATTAAAGACATGTAGCTAGTTGGCACATTTAGATAGGCAGGATTTGCCAGATTTGCCCTCCCTTTTGCTCCTAATGCCCCCTGTCCTCCCATCTCTCCTCCCCCTCCACCTGTGTACAACACGGTGGAGATTTTGAGGATCAATCTGAGCTACTTTGTTTCCCATTTACAAGCTCAGTGTATGGAACAATTTTTGTCTAAACCATCGTAATTTGGCGTTGTCACAACACCAAAATTATGAATGATACCTGTCGAAATATATCGATACTGATACTGAAACAATATCACAGAAAAAAAAAAACATTAGGAAAAGTAATATAATTATAAGTGATAGAACATGGACTCTAAAATAAAAGCCATGCCATCACAAGAGTGAATCATTGCACTTCAATATGTTCATCTAATTTTATATTATGAAATACATTTCATAACCAGGACAGTAGGAATACGTTACACGATAAAAGAATGAATACTTGCAGTTATAAGTGAGAGCAATGCCTTGATCTGCATGTTGTGAATGCCTGAATTTGACCAACTTATACATTAACGTTGCAGCATGAATGCTGCATTTGCATACAGAGGTATTGGCCACATTTGTCGGTTAAAGATAAAGGCTGTTTAAACTATTATCATCATCCTTGCTGCCTCGTCAAACTCCGATAGAGAAAAAAGTTTGCTAGCTGCAAAATAACGCTCACTCATTTGACTACTATTTGAGGAAACGAGCATGCTGTCCATCATTTCTGCTAACCTGTCACTATCTTTGCATGTTGGGCAAGATGTTTTACCAAGTTGGATGTGTAAAACTTGGGAATTGCCCTATTTGTAGTTTGTAAGCAAAATAAGGCCATATTGTGCTTTGTGGACACTGTGGATGGTTGTTCAAGAGCACTTACGTTTGAGGCCATGCCTCAATGTGTCACTAGAAAAGCTGCAGTGTGCTTGTGCCCACTACACCTGTGTGCAGCCACTCTGCACACACAAAGTGTCCAGCTATCACACAGCAAGGCAACTCATAGAAATCATAGTAAGGACATTTTTGCTAGTTCACAGGTTGATTTGAAGGTTAAGGCTTGATTTCAGAGTTGTAGTTTAGGTTAAAGTTAGGATGAGAGTTGGACTAGGTTAGGGACTAGGGAATGTGATCTGTCAACAACTGTTCTCAGAGAGACAAAACGATGCACAGTGCATGTGTGTTTGTCACAGTGTATTACCTGATGTATCTCCTGCCAGCCGTTCTCATCCACACAGCCGACCTGTGCGTGATCATGCAGCAGCAGCTCACAGCAGTAGGGGTCTCCTCCTACCATTGAACTGTGGTAGAGAGGAGTTAGCCCCCTACTGTCTTTATAGTCAGGAGATGCTCCCAAATCCAACAGCGTCTGGTGGGCAAAGAAGCAGGTTTATGGTGTTCAGTTTCAGCTCTATTCATCATTATTAGGCTATATGAAGGTCAAAGAGACCTGGACATGTTATTAGCATCAATCATCACAAAAGCTGTCTCAAGAAAAAATCCATAAACCTCGACAAAGCAAAGTGGTAGCACTGATGAAATCAACCATACCTTGGCGAGTGTTGTTTTGAGCCCTGTTATACTGGATTCCATGTGTACAATAGTCGATTAATTGAGTAAATTAGTGGAGCATGACCTTTCATAGACTTACTATACCAGCAGCAGCTTATGTATGTTTAACGGCCCGTGACATTGAATATTTGGATAATGACAATGATGAAACCGAGCAGAAATAACAAATTCCAATTTCAACAGTTCTGGCTCAACAAGGAATCAATTAAATGACTCACATAAACCCTTTCATTTAGGTTACAAGCCTCCTCCAACCACACACATACAAGGCCATTCGGCGGTTATGTCAGCCCATTCAAAGAGGGCACGTTAAGCCTCACATATTTAGTAATTGCTCAAGCACCCTCTGTACTCACTTGCTCAAGCACCTGCTGCCAGAGATTACCAGCCGTCAAACTCCCTTTTTCCAGAGGGAAGTTTTGCAAGCAGGGAAATTGTGGAGCAAAAGGAATAAAGGGGATGAGTCAGCTTGTGTGTGTTCTACTCACTATTAGAGCTGTATGGTTTTTGCTGCGCACAGCCTTGTGTAGGGCTGTAATGCCATCTTTTGTCCTGAAGTCCAGATGCGCCCCTCCACTTTTCAGCACCTTGATGAGCTCTGCACATCCCTCCAGCTGTGCTGCCAGCGTGAGAGGACATTCTGTAAAACCCAAGGATATGCAAGCAAACCACAATAAAAATCAATGTATTTACAATGACAGTCTTCTCAGAAAATTATCATCCAACATTTGAAGCTGTACAATAATTGACGACAAAATTGCCCATTATAGTGATTAAATCTGTAGCTTTACATTTTTAGTGACTCTGCATTTGGATAACTGCCTCCACTGCTGTGATTTTCACCCTCCGACCTGCCTAAGTGGTTGCTTCCTGTTGGTGTTAAACCAAACTATTCTCATGTTCCCCTCGCTTTGCAGCTCATCTGCCAGACTACAGGTCACCCAGCAGAGAAATCTCCTTTATGGCTGGACAAACATTTGCATATACATGAGGAGATTAGCAAAAAGAATAATCCAGCTTTACCCAACATGCAGAAGGCTTATTTCAGAAAATCCATACATGGTCATTATTGGTGAAGAAAGAAGGAGGAAGTACGAGAGAAAAGATAAGTCAAGGTTGGAAAAAGACAATAAATTACCAAGTGTAGGATAGAGATGGAATATTTGTTAGCACAGATTTGCTCACCTCCTGAGTCCGGATCATGGAAGTTGGGGTCTAGACCTTTTTCCAGGAACCTTGAGACCTTTTCGATGTTCCTCTGCTGTGCAAACTCCATAAACTTCTTCAGGTTTGCCTAATGGAGGGAGACAAGAGAACAGGGAGAAGGGGAAGTAGAGGAAGAGACAGCTGTGATTGGGTGATGTCAGACTTATGTGGATAAGGATGTTTAATAATGCAGTCCAGAGATGAAAGCTAAAGTCGCTCCTCTCTCTTTCTGTGTTTGAAGCTTTTATTTCTGGTCTGTCATGCCAAGCAAATGGACCATGTGCAGGCAATGTATAGGCTATTATAGGATAGACCTAAAAAAAAAAAAGGCAGGAAAGGGCTGTAAAGCCACTGAAACAAAGACCTTTCCTTTGGAGATTAGCGCCAAGAAAATAAGATCCTGAGGCTTCCGGCATATTTGGAGTTCAAATGTAATGGTTAGAATATTGTACAGTCCCTGAGAGCGACACTTACACATCACTGGGTCTAACACTGATGTTTAAATAAAACATGTGACTGTGCTTGTTTTATGAAACAAGCACAGACACATGCACAAATCCAATGCATATCCTACCCACCCTAAAACACACACACACATACACACACACACATACACACACACACATACGCATCCTTAATTTCCTTTGTGACTTATGATTAAAAATATTCATCATCTCTACTAAAGCGGGTGTAAGCCTGCAGAGTATAAAGTAAAAACTGAAGCTGAGTGCAAAAAACACAACTAACACTTCAAAATAGATTAAAACAGTCTGCAGAATCAGGGCAACAATCAAGAGCCGACTATCTGAAGCACTACAATATAGTCCAGAATGAATCTAATGAATAGGCACTGTATCCAGCAGAGAGAGGGGAGTTACTGGAAGAATTTTACTACACTATATTTAATATTAACACAAAAAATGTCAATGAAAACATGGATGACAACCCATTAGCCCCAACATGTATCTTCGGGATGTAATTACACAATATCTGCAGCATCCCAAATGAGATTCACAGAGAACTTTCATTACTCTTGCATTCTCTCAAGGTTTTTCAGCCTTAGTCATTACATAACATCCACATGTGCAAAAGCCTCCAGACCCACACACACGTACGACATTTTACACAACTTAATGAAGGCACGTAACGTAACAAATTCACACTTGCGAACATGCACACTCACGTGCAAGAGTGAGAACAGAACGAGCAGCCGTTCGACACTCACCATCATATACTGTATATCCCTCGTTCTGAGAAGTCACACTCTACAACACCTTGCGAAATTTCACATCACACACGCCTTTCCTCTTCACGCCAAGTCATCTCCAGTCCGCTTGCCTCTACAAGCCTGCCTCTTCTTCACACACCACACCGACATGCTGCGAGAAGCTGCCGACCGCTACTCTCACCATCTCCAAGTCAAACTGAGTGAGAGAAATTCACTTTGGCTTTTTTTTCCCTTTTTTTTTCCCTCAGATGTTCTGTGAAGCAGTTGTTATGGTGATAGGACACAAAGACAGCTCCGGCAGCCAATGTACACGAGTGGGAAGAGCACCGAGGTTATGTTTGTGAGCGTGTCTGTGTGTGAACGAGTGTGCTCGTGTGTCCCGCATAATACCTCGGATAATGCCTTGAAGAGGCTCGGGGATGATTTGTCAGTGATCAGCTGGATCTGATGTGTGTTTTATTGCCTGTTGGACAGAGAACTGGCAAATTAAGACTTTATTGTGATTTATCTGCTTTGGTGAGAATCCTAATAAACTCTTACTATCCCCCCCCTTGTTACCTTCCTCTCTCTATAACAAACACACACAGTTGCACACTTGTTCAAAGACCCAAAAAGCATAAATTTACCAAGCTATTCTGACACACTGACAATTGACTAAATATTCTGAGAATAATCAAAAAGATGACAGTCTGTCATACATCAGATTTCAAAGGCAAAGCTCTGTGCAGAACTGGAGTGACTAAAAACAATCTGCGTTACTTGCGAGACTAATAATTTGCCATTAAACTGACAAAGAAATGATCACATATCAATAGTGTGTGTCAAAATATCTACAATTTAAACAGAAGTCAAAAGAATTTGATTGCAGCAAACCTAAAATATCTGTTACATACCAAAAAGACATACTAGTTTATTTCAAACTTAACTACATGAGCATGAGCTGGTATACAAAACTGTGAAAGATGACATGACTTGTGAAAGTTAACTGATTGCCAGAACTTAATACACAACCATGTTCTAATTAAATAGGTAAGACAGTTTTACATTTTCTACTCAAAGCTGAAAAACATTTTCAAAATTGCCCTGATTTTGTCTTTTGGCAATATGAAAAAAATCATCCAAACTTTCATCTCTGCCCCTCTTTCATGTCTCCTTTAGATACTGCAATTCTCTTTCTTCCTGACTTAGTAAAAAACTCCCAGTCATGTTCCCAGCTTGAACAAAATACTGCGGAAAAGCCTCAGTGGACAGAAAAAGATGAGTGTGGATAATTTTATTTCAACTATCTGTGCAATCATTACCTCTCACTTTTAGTAGAAACCAATTAATAGTATGCAGGTTTATTTTGCATTTCCATTTCCATTTGTCGTGCAGGTTTGTTCATGCACACACAGCAAGGCCTGGAAAAGACTGGCAGGTGCGATGAAATCTTCCTCCACAGTAGTGGCCGAGCCTGTGCACATTACATTCGATCATTTGCCAAGTTTCATTCACAGATGAGTGTGGCTACTCTGACTCACTGGCCTTCATTCATTCATTCATTCATTCATTCATAGCCATAGGGTATACATCACAGCCTTGATGTGTTATTCCTGTCGTTATGCAGGAAGAACAATAACAGTTTTGGAATATTATAATGGCAGGTTACATAGCCTGAAGGAGCAATCTAAATCATGCACACAGCAGTAGGTGGAAACATTGCTCCCATAAAAACACAATGTCAGCAAAAATACATAAAATATTGTAGAAACAATCCCACAGCCGAGGAGGGGGTGATGCAGTGGTTAGAAAAATGTGTGTTTAATAAAATCTTAATTGGGGTTGGGAAGGAGCACCAGGATCAGGGATATCATCCTTTATCAATGTAAAGATAACAAACAGCGTAGCAAACAATTGTAACAAGGAAGCCAAGCCTTAACACTTGCCATGCTGTGGTATCATCTGACATATTTAACACATAATGGTCTAAAAGTGGACTAGGAACAGCTGATGATATTGTGACGATAACTCACTAAAACTGTACCTTGTGCTGTTTGTGTATGAGAACGAGGCTGCCTGCCTATGCGGCTAAAAGCAGGTCATCCAGCATAAATTACATTAAGTTTGCTCTTTGTATGTGGCAGACTGGATCCACTATACATTCTTTACAAGGTGGATAAAACCTTTTGGATGTATTTAGGCTTCTCTAGTAGTCAAGCAAGTCACAGCATGACAGCCCATCTGACACCAGTGAATTAACTGCTATAGGAAGTCATAACCCACAAACACAGAAATGCCAATCAATCGCGTTAACGGGAGCAACAACTGAGCTCACTGTTGAGGAAGTGGATGTGTAGATGCACTGGTGACACCATGTTGCAGGGAACTATTTCCAGATGAAAGCACAATTATGGCTTGGGAAAAGTCACTCAATGTGCAATGCATGTCCCTCATGCTATGAAGTACAAATCCATTTTATACTACCAGTCTTACATTTAACAGTTTGTTATTGTTGCTCAGGATGTAGCGGCATGTACCCTCAGGTTCACAATGAAGAGACAAGCGAATGGACGAAACTGATCATGCATGCTCCACAATGAAGTCCCCAGCAGCTAATAAATTCTTCTCATCTGCTCTCCATGATTACAAATTACATTTCAACTACACCAATTAATTTGCACCTTGTTACGGCCTTTGGTAGCCGTGTGTTTGGAAAAGGACTTTGTACAGCCTCTGTGTCTGGAATTCTTGTGGAGAGTGGATTGATTACACCTGGCCGAAGACCCAGCTCCAGATTCCCACCCGGCACTCATGAGGAGTGATTAGCTTGGAGCTCCAGACCTCCTCCCAGCCCTTGTCCTCCACACCTTAGATTGGTCCGCCACCACAACTCCTCCTCCGGCAACTTCCCAGCAATCACTGCACACAAGTATATATCTGCAACCAAGACTCTCGGTGGAGGCGGCTGGGATTTAATGTGACCAGCTCATCCTGGTGCATCTGTGTGTATTGTTTGTATTTGTGTATGGTCCGTAGGTTCCATAGTCACTGAGGGGTGACTACAGACATTTAGGGCTTCTGTTCACAGCTGTTAATTCAGTGTAGAGCCTCCAGTCGTAGTGGAGACTGTGGCTCCTGTTAGCAATCCGCCTACTTTGGTGAGAAGTTAAGAGTCTTAAATGTGTGTGTTTTGAGGCACCAGTTTTCTTTATTTAGTTCTGTGCACTGTTTGTATTAGTTTCTGTTGCTTGTGGTGGGTGTTGCCATTGTGATTTGGTTTGGCTAGGGAGTATAGTTTTATTTGTGCTGAGCTAGATTAGATTAAGAAGAAGCCTTTATTTGTCACAAATACATTTTTACAGCACTGTGAAATGCTGTTTTCGCACATCCCAATTGGGGTCAGATGTGGTACATTGTGGTGCTCAGAATACCACATACAAACAGCATCTTACAAAAGCTTTAGGCATTTTACATTCCTTTCCATCATCCACTACCATCAGAGAAGAGTCTGATTTGTTCCAAATTTATTCTGCATAATTATAGCAACCAAAGCTACATCTAGGATCTTAAAGAGCTATCTATCTTCAGCAATAACAAGAAGTACTGCAGCTGTTGGTATGAGCCCCACAGAGCCAAGATGTCAACATAATCGTGTCAGTGTTGTTTCAAAGACAGAAGCAATTGAGCCAGTCTAGACAAAATAATTTAAACAAGAAAAACCTGCCAGTATCTTGACAAAACTGTGCAAGAATCGAAGAGAATTCCTTTAAAAATGGTCATGCTTAGATAGATAGATAAATAGAACATAATCACAAACTGACTTAATGTACCATTGCACAGGTTTATGGAAGAAGCTATGCACACCTTCTGTTGTACTTAAGGAAAAAAGATATGCACTCAGTCGTTCCATTCTAATTTCTGGCCAATTGGCCGACAGCTCTCTTTTCAAAAGCCATTTAACAGTGATGACCATCTCAGCAGAAAAATCCTGGGCACAACTCGTCTGTCACTTTGAAACAGTTGTCATAGTATGTCGCTCATCTTTAGGCTCAGACAGTCTTACAATGTCTCACCTCAGTTGCGACTTGAATCTCACACTTCATTCTAAGTGATAAGTGCTTTGGCTTGGTGTGAGAACAGCAACGGTACTGGAATTAAAGTGTAAGACTACTGAGGCAACAACAAATAGCGTGTTCAGACAGCCAAAATGGATGCGTTACTAAAAAGCTGCTGTAATGTACACAAGGTCATGACCAAGCTAGTGATGTATTGCTAAATCCATTACCTGCTACTGGTCTGTAATGGTACATGATTAGTGACTTCCCCCACTTACAGTGTTTTTTGCTTACATCCCATTACATGTGAATCCTTTCTCCCTCTGCCATGATTTCTCAGTTTAAGGCCAACGGCTACAACGTAAAAACAGTATATTCTGTTTGAGACCCCAAACGGCATTGACATAATTACTCATTAGCAGCACTTGTCTTGATCTAAAACTCTGAGTCAAAGCTTGTCTGGTATTCTGTGCAGTTTCTCTACAAACACTACTGACTTGAGGATGGAGAACCCCTGCTGTGCTGGATCAAGGAAAAAGAGAGGGAAGAAAAACAGAAGAAAAAAGAGAAAGTGGGGAAGGGGGAAATGAAAGATAGTGTCTCATCTCAGTGCAGCAGAGCAAGAAACAGCAGCAATAATCAACTCGTAGAATCTATGGCAATTTACCAATGTGTTAAAGAAAGAAAATAGCCTGCAGTGTCAGTATGATGCCTTGGACAAAGTGTCCTCGCCTGCCCTGCATATGATTAGAAATTACTTTTCAACTGCACCACTGGATTTGTAGTGTCTTTGATATTAATGTGATTTAGTCATATTTTCAAAAAGCCTGCTAACGTTGGAAAATTTCCATAAAAGAGACTGATAAAGATAGGTAATTCATAAAAGTAACCTAAAATTGCAAGGTTATAAACTAATTTAATGAGACCCAAAGCACTAATATTAATTTTGAGTTGATGTTCATTTAGTAACCTGTGAGGAACCCCTTATGCATCCAAAGACATTACTTCACCACAAGATAACGGTACTGACTATTACATTTTTTCCACTGTGGTTTGGTTTGTTGCACAGAACCATGCTGTGACCGGCCATTATTAGTCAAATTACTGATACAAATGATAAGTAAACAGTGAAATAGGACCAATATCTGAGGCAGGGACATGACAGTGGAGCTAAAATTGAAGCAGACATTTGGGTAGAAGTACTAAAAGAGAGAAGCAGGACAGATTAGACGCTGAGGACGGCATGGCTTTTCTGTGCTCTGTCCTGTTAGTGAGCAGGACCTCGGTGAACCTTATATTTAGTCAGTAACCAGGATTTAGAGAAACTTCTGGACATTAAGGCTCAGTCTCATCACTTTAAAACTTCTATATAGTTCTTTAAGAGCTATGAATTACAGGGAATTGCCATGGATAAATTCAAAACTCTGAAGATTGAATACAGTTTTCTGAGTTGGGACTTTCTATGAGGTCACCAATCAGCGGCAGGAAGTGAGTGAATAAGACGTTCCTTCTTTTCCTTTAGAACCCTGAGGAGGTTGTCATCTCCTCCACCACTGAGGGGGAATTATCTGCCGCTACCTGATAAAAGCCTTGGTAGGAGGCCAGAAATGACAGCGACAACGCTAGTCCCCTTGTGCAGCTATTCTCCCTTTGTCTTTAGCCTCCTCTTATAGCGTTTCTGCCATAGCTTCATAAAAAGGAAGTGTTCACACTTAACGTCCCGTTCAATAGCTCATGTGCATCCATGTGTGATCCATACAACACCGAGGCACAGATTTAACACAGGCTGTACCTATGTGTGTCAGACACTTTCACTGCCCTATATTTACACTCATTACCACATGACTACATGGCCTCTGGTCCCTCACAGCTGGCCTACAGCACACTTTGCCATGGATGAGTAGCAATTACAATGCTCACCAACGTGGTGCTTATTCGGAAGGATCATATACTGTCCTAATGTGAGCTGGCCCATAAAATACACACATGCTCTGAAACGTCACAACTGCTTAGGCAACAGACACAGTGAGTCAGTGTAGTGGGTCAGGGGGATGCTCTGGGGGCCGTGAGGCATCAGGATGATCGAGCCGAACGGTTGGGAAAGAAAACCAGGCCTCCAGCGGACATGGAAAATTTGCTTTACCCTGTCAACGCAGAGCTTTGATGTCAGTTGTATCAGCATCACGAAGACAAGCAGATGGTTACGGTCAAAGATGTTCACACATTCCCATCAAGGCTGATTTTCAGTGAATTCATATGACATCCAACAACGCATTTAAAGTCCATTAGAAGACGTTCAGACTGCATCGTGTGAAGTAAAAGTTGCATTTTCATTGACAATTAGCAACAAACTAGACCGTTAAGATTGTCACTGATCACATTGTAGCTACTACACAGCTGACACATAAGCAGCTACTCTGTGCTTCCAACCTATCAGGTATACGTTGTCAGCATGGAGCCGTCATACCGGTTCTGCCTGACTGACACTGACATGAAAAACGCTCATGACAGTGACTGACAGTCTGACAAATCCCACCCAACAGTGTCACCGAGATTTTTGGACGAGCAAAACAGCTGCGGTTAATTTGATTTCATTCATTATTGTAAGTGCTCTCTTAACAAACAGTTCAGTCGGCAATTCAGTGCAAAAATACATAGTAAAAAGCATGAAAGCAGAAGAATTAGCTGTCATTGTAATAGATGTACTCTTTCGACAAATTGTGGCATCAACACACACATTTAAAAGGACAACTGCTTTTACTTGTGTGTAGCCACGTCAGCAAACACAAACACTCTTATCTGGCACAGAGTGTTTCTGATTCTCTGTCTGTCTGCTCTTGTTGACAGTCACTTATATAAAGGCTGGAGCAAGAGCAGGCAGGCCTTGACCTCTGTCTCCCAGATGCTTTGTACCGAGGCCATCCTGCTGCAGGGGCACTGCATTTTAATCAGACACACAAACAGACACAACTCCATACAGAATCCGGCTTCACTCTCATACCCCTGACTCACACAACAGGTTTTACCAGCAGTAAAAAAGTACTTTTGCACCTCTGTTTATTGATGCACTTCTTCTAAAAAGCAGCATTTGTCACATTAAGTGATTTTTTTTGGGTATTTTTTAAAAATGTGTTTGTGTGTCATACTTGAGTTGTGTTTTTTCAAAAGCAATTTTTGTCAAAAACAACAACAGCTGAAGTGGCACAATGGCTTTAAATGAATGTAGTATAGTATCATAATAAACATTCACAAAAAATATTTCAATTTTTGACCTCAGAGTAGTGCATGTGAGGACTGTAAAGACCTTGTTGAGACAGGATTTTCTTTTCACTGTGGAATAAAAGGCAAACTCTATGGCAGATTGATAATAAAACAGTGCTGGAGTGAGTCATGAGTGGTAAAAGAAAAGGACATGATGAATAAGAAAAGATAAAGTTCAACTAATTTGTTAAGTAAGCAGGGGAAAAAAGGTTTTTAAACGCAAAGCACATTTTTAAAAAAATATGAGGTGAGAAACTACCGTCTCACATTAGAGCTGAATGCGGTTTAACAAAAATTGGTTTTGTTGACCGTGTACCATAAAATATGGACTTATTGATTTAAGACACCAAGTTTTTTGCCAAAACCACAAAGCAAACACAGTAGAGACAGTATCGCGAAACAGTCGCAGCTTCCATTTGACTCAGGTTCACTATCGAAACGGAAGCTCCTCTTTTTAAAGCTCTACTCATCACAAGGAAAAAAAACAGTCAAATGGCTTAGCGAGTTTTATTTGTCAGTTGATTCTATAATTCATGGATTTATTGCAGAGTATGACGGTCTAGAAGCATGTTCCTATTAAAAATGTAACACAATGACGTTGTGTGGCAGAAACAGAAGAAAATGGAATCATGTGAGAGGAGGGAATGGAAGAGAGTAGTACAAGACATGATAAAGGAAGAGAAAAGGGATGAGGAGAAATGACAACAGGGCAAAGAAGAGTTCTACTTACAATAGAGCTTTAGTCTTCTTTTCTGTGTGACATTTTCTTTTGAGTCTTACAGCTAATAAAAGACACAGCACAGCGGCTTGATGACCACATCCTACTAATAACATGTAAAGGCAACGTGTACTCTTCATTTACCTTTGTAGATGTCACAATGTGCATTTCTTTATTGTCAAACAATGAAAGGTGACTCTGCTGAGCTTAATTCAGGTTTAGATTTACATTCTCTTTGTTCCTTTCAGTCCATCCCAAGTTTACTGTAAGTCTTGCTTGCTGAAGTATTATTGGATTGAATTTGTCCTTTAATGATTTAACAAAATCTCCCAAGAATCAAAAACAAAATGAATACATTTGAGGTGAACAAAAAAATAAGAAAAAAATAAGGTAGAAGTCTGGGTAAAATTTTTGAAGAGAGCTGCATCTGATTTATTGAGATTTATTTTCTGAGTGACTCTTTCCAGTTTTACAGTTTTGTTTCATTTCTAAATCTTCTCAGTTTTAGCTCGCCCTCCAAGAAATCATGATATAAGATAAGAGCCTTCTGAATTCGTCTTAGATTATTATTACTGATTCAAAAAAAGCATAGAACAACAGAATTTATGTAAATAATGTGAAACCATGATGTGACAGCTGTTGTTTGTTTTGGCCTTAATCTGCAGTATACTATCTGAGATTCCTATTTTGAGATTAATGGTATGTTAGCTTTAGTTTGCCTCCGGCCAATTCATGGAACGCTACTTAAAGTGATTGAGTATTTATGTTTGCAAATGCCATGGAATTGTGGTTCGTTCCCACTGGACTTAACATTAACCACAATTTTTTCTCTCAGTTTGAAACATGAGGCGGATTCATAATTGATATAGACTGTATATAAAAGTCCCCTACTGGATTGTGGGCTGCCATTTTGAATCCTTGAGTTTGGAAATTTGCTGTCACCATTTTGCTCCTTTGAAACATTATATGACAAGTTACATGTGGATCGGACTTAGATTTTGATTAAACTATGCATGGCGACACAATTTAGCCCAGCCCTAAAGCATACCCTAATTTATCATCTATTGTCCTCTGTATTGGACAATAATTTGAAAAAATGAACACTGTGCTGTATCATATCGTATCGCATCGTATCAGGCAGTATTCACTTCATTACTACAGTAAGAAAATTGCTGATGGAATATACAATTTATCAATCATAATTAAAAACAGGCCATTCAAAAATGAACAATAACTATAGATAATATCAATTGAAATAAAAATCTTATTGTGATACACATCTAAATTTTTTGCCCAGCCCTAATTCAGTCCATAAACTCATTAGGAAAATGTCTACTGGGGTAACAAATCAAGTGAGATGTGGGGTCATTTTCTCATAGACTTCTATAGTATCTGACTATTTTTTTACAACCAGAGGAGTTGCCCCCTGCTGGCTGTTGGGAAAAAAATGCAGTTTAAGGCATTTCACTGTTAGTTTACTTTTCAGAATAAGGGGCTACAGTCTAGGGCTGAAATTTCAACCTTCAATCCATGTTTTCACCTACATTTGGAAATTTGCTACAGTAAGAGCACAAGCAACAAACTGAAGCTGTGTACTAAGCAGTGTTACACTGATAGGCAACAAGGAATAAAGAAGTGGCCCAAGAGCGATTTGAAAAGTTTGGTATGTTACCTAGCAATTCTGAACTGGCTGTAAATGTGAGAGTGAACGGTTGTTGGTGTCTTTGTGTTAGCAAGTATAGCCGATTGATGTGAATGGATTTTGATGCTTGTTTTATACAGTGAATCTAAAAGGCCGTTGGAAAACAATGTAAATCGAGGCTGACTACAACTGCTATCCCCCAAAAGCACTCAACTTTTCAAAGATGCTTTTAAAGCCTTCAGTAAATGACTGTTTGATGCTCAAACCAAAGTTTTAAAGTGGCTTACGCCTTTAAAATAATAATACATATTGACTGTTAGGTAATATGTTTAATATTTTATGTTGCTGGTGGATTTAATAAAGGCTCCCATTAAAAGAACATATTAATTAACCTTCTTAGTTTAATGTGGGTGTTTAAACTCCCTGGAGACAAAGAGCTGCAATGCACTACTTTGTGTCTGTTGGTGCAGATTGGTGTGTTTTATCTGTGTGTGTGTCTATAAGTTCTGTACTTCTGCCTGTATGTATGTCTGTTTGGGCCTCTGCCCACAGTATGTTTGTCTGACAGACTGAACGCTACAGTAATCTCCAATATCCATACCTAACAAGCTTAAAGTGTAATGCTCTCAGTTACAAAAAGACCAGTATATAGTATGACAGAGTGTGGATTTGATCCCAAGGAAGAGGATTTTCTGTGAGGGGAATCTTCAACCTTTACTGTACAGCAGTAAAATAAATCGTTGAGTAATTTGATACACCCTTAAGCTTAGAGGGGGAAACCAACAGCACAAAAAGCACTGAAGGCTTAAGGAACAAATTTATTGGACACAGTCACACTCATACACGCGCGTATACACACACACACACACACACACACACACACACACACACACACACACACACACACACACACACACACACACACACACACACACACACACACACACACACACACACACACACACACACACACACACACACACACACACACACACCCTGATTCATAATTTAGCACACTAAACACACACATTTTATTCATGAAGAATGAGTGCAGTAAAAAGCCTACACTCAGAGACAGTGATGGTGTGCTGTTACCATAGTAACAGCAAACACATCATTGACCATAAATGTTTCAACCAAACGTGCAACTCACTTTTACACCTCTCTGGTGAAGATTTAGCCAAAGCCCCATCTCTTCTCACAGCCTTCTTAGCTCAGACGAGGCAGAGTCATTATCATCGTAATGGTAATACCTGTTCTAAATAACGTGCTCCCTCCAGTGTTCCTCTGGCCCCTTATAGACATTTAGTATTTTAGAGAGTCTTTTAACTGAGAAAAGGGCAACATAAAAGAAACAAAGACAAATGAGTAAAATAATCCTCTCTGCATTGTTTATCTGGAACCAACCCTTGTGCTGACACACCATGCACATACAAGTATGGCTGCCCTATTGTGTGACCTATTGTCACTTTCAACATAAAATAAAAACTAAAATGGGCCAGGAGACAAATTGCCTAATAAACATAAAATATGTGAAATCAGTCATTTTCTGATTCCAAAAATGTATATGTCATTCCTTCACAGAACAGAAATAATTCAGAAGGTGGCTGCCAACTGAATTACACTTAGACGCCAAAATTAAAACGAAATATATTTCCTTGCACAATAACACACAGTTTACTTTGCACAACATAATAAACTTGAAGCCCATGCCTGGACACAAACTTGAAATTGGAGGTTCATAAAATTCAAAGTTGACAAAAAAAGAAAAAAAAATGGTACACACCAAACTACTGTACCTGTTGCTTCATATTATGGGAATTTAAATAAAAGCACTGCCAGAGTTACATAAATCTGCATTTACTCTTGATCTTATGAACTATTTTTGCAGTAACATGTTGTGTCTAACCTCTGTGGCCCGGCTCCTGGTTGCTCTCTCTGAACGCAACAGCATGGTGCCTCGTGAGTAATCCTTTCCAGATAAACTGGAGTAATATGTTTTAGCTCCGTATAGTAGCTAGTATTCCTCGTGATGAAGCACAGTTTGGGCACACGGGACACTGGGAGATATCTGAAAGGGTTGGCTAAAGAGCTAGAACAAAGCAGGGTGAAGCCACAGCCTCTTTCCCACTCAACAACACACTCACAAAGTTGCAGAGCACAGGCTTATTGTATAGGAGCCCCAAAACATTCTGTTGTACGCTCAGCCGCAACCAATTCCACCCACCCTCCTGGCCACATTGGTAGCATAGCTTTGTCCAGTATTGTCTATTCCACCAGGACAATTGAGCTCAGGCTTACTTGCCAACTGATTCATGACAAAAAGAAGAAAAAGGCATAAACAGGAACACACAAATATGTGTGTGTAGGCCTCTGTTTTAGACTGAAGTGAGACACATACACAGGCAAAATCAGCATGAAAGGCAGCTGATTCATAAGTGCTGTTCAGCAATACACCACCCACAGTCTATATATGAAAATGAAACACTTATGTCAGCTTGTAATGTGGCTACATTCACAAAAATTGTAATGGATTGCAGTTAAAACCAAGTGGCAGACACTATAATGTGCAAATAATCAGATGCATCCGATTGTGTGGTAAACAACGATGAGGACTGAGATGAAATGATGCATCTCGTCATATTTGAGCACAAATATAACTGCAAAATACTGAGCACACAGACGGTCAATGGAGATTCTTTGGATATAATCTCACATTTGTCTAACTGTTTAAAATCCAGTGTCTGTAAACTGACCATGTGTAGATGAAAGCTACATTTTTCAAGTACGTTTACAGGAGAAGTTCTAGGCTCAGTATTCAATCTAAGTTAGTTATTTAATTCTGTCACATAAAATATGAAAGCAGAGCTCTACTGTTGTTTGTATGCATGACTGTCATTTTGTGTGTTTGTGTTTGTAAGCAGGATGGGCAGGGAGGATGAGGGGAATGCATGCTGTCATCAGAATCAAAGAGACCACAGAAAGAAAAAGCTGAATCAGGTCCAGTCATGTGCTTTCAAACTGACACCAGGACACAGGCAGGCAGACAGCAAGGGGACAGAGCCAGAGGATGAAACACAACTAAACAGACCAGAGGTAAGCTGGAGCTCAGTCTGGTAAAACTTATGTCAAAATAAAGCTGAAAACATAGCAATAAAAGATCTTCCCCTACATTTGAACCTTGGCTGCAAACAGGCCTACGGCCTACAGAGAGAGAACACAGGAGGCCAGCAAGCAAGCTTCAGGCTGAGACAGGGGGAAGTGTATTTGTTCAACCCAATAATTATTAGAACCCTATTGTTACTTTATGCCTCTAGCATCCTATTTTACAGTCATCTATTCAAACACTCTGACCTAGAATGAAGAGTCTCCGGTTAGTGGGATGTACAATGTGCTATTTTTTCATTGTGAAATCAACTTGGGAAATGAGCTGTAAAGATCAAGACTAAACAAAAGGTCCAGTTTCAATGAAGATGGATGGATGGGTGGATGGGTGGATGGATGGATGGATGGATGGATGGATGGATGGATGGATGGATGGATGGATGGATGGATGGATGGATGGATGGATGGATGGAGTCTTTGTAATTAGTAAAAAAAGGTTTATTTGATGCCACAGTGACCAATGACAGACTAGCTGCAAACAGGGTTTCTGCATGTCTCTTCTGGGATTTTGGATCCCTCCTTTCCATGCATTACTATGGTTTTCAGTTCACTCCACAGATCCTCAGTGGTTTGGACTCTGGCTAGCCCTTTCTAGAAATGTTGATATTGTTTTCTTTAATCCATGTCTTCACCACTTTGGCTCTGTGTTTCAGGTCATTGTCTTGTTGGAAGTTATGATGCTGCACAAGGCCAAGCTCTTCTACATATTGCACGATGTTTTCCCTCTAGAATCTTAATGTAGTCCTCTTTTCTCATGATGCTGTTTACTTTGACAAGGTTCCCTGGCCCACTCACACCCCAAAGCATTACATTCCAACCACCTTGTTTGACAATGAAGATGGTGCTCTTGGAGTTGAATGCTTCCCCATTCTTTAGCCAAATAAAAGCCATGCTCTGTATAAAACAGCTCCAGTTTCGTCTCAATTGACCATAGAACTGATGACTGAAAGCTTCCATCTTCGTCCAGGCGAGCCATTACAAAGGCCAGGTGAGCTCTTCTGTGACTCTCTTGGAGAAGTGGCATTCTTCTTTGTCAGCATCCATGGAGTCAGCTTTGTGCAGTGACCACTGAAGTGTCTACTTGAGATGTTGGTACCAGAATTGCTCAGATTCATCAGGATAGCCTTGGCGGTGATCCTTGGATTGCTTTTGGCCTCTCACACAACTGTTCTTGCCAGCAGAAGGGTCATTTTTGGGTTCCTACAGATTTTTCACAGTATGAACCTCCTTGTACTCTCTGATTATGCTTTGCACTGTGGCCACTGGCACTTGAATACACTTGGATGTGGCTTCATAGCCTTTCCTCGTCTCATGAGCAGTCACACTGCACAGCTTTCCCTCAGTGGTGGACCCTAACAGCAAACTCTTGAGGCTCTTTGGTTTTAGATCATGACTAGCAATTGACTAGTAACTGACTAGAGAGCTATTGCATCAGTTGTTCTAATTTAGTGTACTGGAATGTCTAGAACATGGCAGAAATTACCAGAACAATTTTGAATGGTACAGAAGCTTACATGGGCATAATTTTGCAACTATTTCAAAAGGTATGAATATGATTGGACATGATTGGACACAACAGGGAAAAATAAAAAAAAAAATTTCATTCAAACGGTATAGGCACTGGCTGTGCATAGAGTGGGGAATGTGGAAAAGACTGCGGAAAAGAATTAAACTGTTGGATTTTACCAACTTGTGCCTTTACCCTTTCATACATTAGTGACACAAATTCTTCCAGAATCTGGCTTATTGTGATTTATTGTGAATACTGTAAGGTTTTATCTGACAGTGCCACAATACAAAGCAAACTAGTGAAAAATCAAACAGATGCTACGGACAACAGCACCAAAACTCTATAATCGACTTTAATAACATCAGCGAGCCCAAAGAATTAACATTAGCACCACCTACAAGCAGAGACCCACATAGAGCTTACTGGGGTGTACTATGAACAGCCTAGGGCTACAGTTTCTACATGGCCTGGTTTCAGAGCATACTGAACAAAACAGAATCAATTTCTTTTTATTTCATCTGTCTGATCACTGTCTCTCCCGTATACACCCCTACACAGACACACCGCTCAGTTCAAATGAAAAATTGAGATGGGAGGTGAGATACTCTTGTGGTGACAAAGTAGTACAGAGCTGTATTTTCTCTGGGAAGAACTTACACACATGCTAAAAAGCCAGAAACATCCCAGTGTATAGAACATAATTAGGTATCTGTAATGTTAATTTAGACTGTCTCTCCATAAGCGGGGACCAAAACAAAATAAAACAAATCACACTTTAGTGGAGTGTGTAGTTTAAATGGCTGTTACTTACACCAGCCTAATTTGTAAGCATATGGAAACAAAGTCTCAAAACAACAGATAGGACATAGTGTTAAGCTTTAAATAAGGGTTACTTCCAACTGATAAATTCTGTACATACTGAATCAATAATAGACTCAATGGGAAGAAGGAAGATATGCTTGTGTGGGAGATTTTGTGGCATAGGTCAGGCTGCCCATATGTGCAGCAGCTCAAGCCCTGCTGCCCACAGGGCATCCTGTTGGCAGCTGCCACCTGCTGAACCCTCAATGTCTGAGACTGACAACTCTGAGACTCTCAGTAAGGGTTCACAGAAAAAAATGTAGGTGGCAGTTACTTAGCCTAATAAGTTCCTCCATACTGTCCTACTATTGTGCCATTTTCATAACCACCTTGCACCTTTGTCCCTCTCACACAGAAACATACACATAGTAAGATCCTCTCTACCAGGGAGTATCGATGGCAGGTTAAGACAGAAATGTGACACAAACAGAGCATCACTACTGCAAACAGTAAAGACCACAAGACTGACTGTGTCCTGACAAGATGCACTGGCAAATCCTAGTACACACATGATCTCACATATGCACATACACACACTTGCATACATGATTGTCCGTCACATACAGACTCATGCATACACATAAAAGAGTTTGCCTTGCTTACTTCGAGATCCAAAGGCAAAATACGACCACTGACACCGGCCACAGCTAGACACCTCCCCACAACCTCTACCATAACAGGGGTACACACACACACACACATACAGAAATGCACACACTGATCCAAGTCCACCGTGGGTAACTGAACCAGTGCAGAGAAAAACATTAGCATTCTGTCAGGGTTTCAGACAAGACTGCACCAGCTCCTCACACAGTCAACATGCAGCAGAGCATAACAACAGAACGAAAGCCAGAACGAAAGCCAGAGAAAGAGAGAAAGCGATGGAACAGACAGGTAGTCAGGGATGGGTTGGGAAGTGGTGGAGATAGGAAGTATGAAAAAAACAGAGGAAGAGGGACAAAAAGATGTGTTTACACCAGAGGAAATGGCAAAATTAAAGAGATGATGAGAGCAATTGGGGTACCTTACTATTGAGCCTGGCCTTCCTGGCTTCTTTAATTTTTCTTTCCTTTTTGTCAGCTGGTTGTCTTCTGCCCAGAGCGGATCCCATCTCACACACACATGGACACACTACTCCGTCTCACACGTAGTACCGTAGGTCAGCTACAGTTCGAATGCCAAAACATCCTCCACATGGCCATGTTCAGCCCTCCCTCCTGCTCCTCGTTTACTCTCCTCTGGTTCTCTCTCCTTCTCCTTCACTGCCTTCCGTCTTGTCAAAGGAGCACATGCAGCCTCACATGGTCATTCACACAAACACTCATCCGAACCAGGATGCAAACACTTAGTCCTGTGCATGCACAGACAGACGGAGAGATGGCAAGGGGTGATTTTGCAGGATGCTGGAGAGACAGGAGGGAGAGTGGGGAAAGAGAGAGCCAGAGAAGAGGGAGGGAAAGCAGAGGGAGGAGAGAAAGTGTAAGATAGAGGGAGGGAAAACCAAAGAGGAAAAAAACAGAGGAACAGTGGGTGGGGTATAGAATCAATGGTAGATATGGATATTCAAAGTGAAAGGAAATACAGAGAATAATGAGAATGGGAACACAGACATATTGTAGGGAGCTGGTGCAATCTCCATTACTACAGCAATGTTCTAAACCAAGCGCTACATGACAGTAGGAGCTTTGTGACTATTGACTAATACTCTTGTTTTTGTATCAAAGCATTGAAAATATGGTAATATTTAAATCCACAAACTGTTTGTATAAAGAACTCTATTCACAATGTATGTGGAAGCACAGGTTATACACCATCACACATGGAGACAAATAGAGCATCTCAAATTAGAAATAACCCAAACGATTTCAGCTGAACTGTCTACAACTGGGAACATGTTTTTAAGAATCCAAAGTTCCATGTCTATATTTGTTTGTTAGTGTGTGCTTAAATGAGTTGTGAGTGTTGTTGTTCCCAACCAGCTATGTCTCTACTTTCTTCAAAGCGCTACATTTCTCATCTTTTTATGGGATTATCCATAAGGGGAGCTTTGTGTATGAAGGATTCCCCACTGGAAATATCCTCTCATCCTGTGCCATGTAGCTGTGTGTGTTTCTGTGGAAATCCTACGTCAAATTTCATATAAGCTGCAGTTGCAATAACACTGCATTGATAGGAGGGTTTAGGACCTATTCAAATGCTCTGTGGGATCTGGCGTCTCATGACAATATGACACATACATTCTCTGTGTAGTGTTATTGTAAATTGAAAATAATGCAAGAATCCTCATTCATAAATATTTTCAACTGCTAACAACAATACAATGCTTCAGTGAAGGAGGAATAGCATTACTCTGCTATACGTTTGATGAGGGGGCCCTTTGTGAATTATGCTCTCCCACACTTGTACATTAACAATGATGTGGCATATTTAGTTTGTGAGTGGACAGTGTGACTGGACAAGTCCAAACATTTTTCTCTAAAGAGCAAGCACATTTAATACTTTTATAATGCATGCAATTTTACAATGCATTTATGATAATAGCAGTACAGAAATGCGCTCACTCTGGCATTGTGCTCTTTGGCATCCATGACCACATTATCAAATAGGTCGTTACTAAATGCTCTCCACTACCATTCTGCCTCTAGCTCCCTCAAACCCCAACCTCATTTATCATCTCTACAGCTATGATGCCCAAAGCTTCCATTCATACTTATATACATACAGCAAACCTATCTGTCTATCCATACATCCATCTATCTGATCGCACATTCCTAGCATATATATTTTCAATTTGCTGCAAAGATATAAAGCTCCAATATGTTTTAGACTAACACCCAAGCTGCTCTCAAAATTATATACATCTATATCAATGAATCCCTAGGGCAAGCTAAAGCATTAATATTCTGCTTCTAATAAATAAGGCACCAAGAAGTAGGTGTAAGCTCGGAGAAAATCAAGCAGAAAATGACGTTTCTGATGCCACACAATAATTGAGTCAGTTTGAGTAAGTTGTTTAAAAGACTACTGATAAAAAAAGTTTTCTTTCTATCACTGGAAGCCCTTTGTCACACTACAAGAAGCCACCCATTCTGAAGCAGCCCACACCAAACACCCACACACATGCACTTTTTTTCTCCCTAAATTTACACTACGTAAATTTTCGACAAAGCCACCATGCATGGTTAACCAGGACAGCCACAGAATGACGAGGTTTGATTCGACTGGGCAAAGGGAAAATGAATGGGAAAATCCTATCAACTATGACCTGATTTTAAACTTTAGCCTGCGGCCAATGAACTCCATGGTAGCAAAGTAGGCTAATGCTTAACCTCTGCCTTGCAGGGCAGCTTGCTGCAGGATGAATGGTGAACACAGAGACTGCCAAGGCTGCAAGAGTCACCCATAACAAGATTTCCCTCTTTACTCTTCAAGTAATTATGCAACAAAAGCAAATTTGCTATTTAGAAAAAGAGAGAAGGATATAAATGCCAATGTTCCATTACTGTGTACCATCACTTACATAAAGCTAATCTTCACACGTGCAGGCACTGGAGACTTGTTTTTGTTACTACTGTCAAGACATAAATCTGCAAAAAGCCTTTAACATTCAGTCTAAGGAAATAATTGACAATTGTGATGCATCTGCAAATAAGCTGACTTTATTCTGAAGAGCAGAAAATATGACAAAGGCAGAGCCAGTTCCAATCTAATCTGGATATGATCATGTAATCGATAAGTATCAAAGCTCCATACATCACTTTCACTGATAAAGCATTGGATGCTGTAGTCTGGTACAGCAGCCAGTTGCTATTAGTCCTTTCCAATCATTCAAAATACGAATCAGTAAAATATTTTACATACATATATGCAGTAGTATTTTATATAGACCATATACGCCACATAAAAGTGGCCTATCTAATATTATCTAGGCACCCTTGTGCAGCCAAAACAACTCTGACTCATTGGTCACTAGACAAAGGATTCCTTGGTTCCCAAGGATGAACGATTAGATTGGAATCTTGGGAGTTTGAAGGCTAGAACAACACTCTAAGCTCTTTATCATGTTCCTCTACCTGTTCCTCAGCAGTTTTGCTATGTGGCAAGGTGCATTGCCCTGCTGTAGGAGTCTGTTGCCCTCAGGGAGTGCCACTGCCATGGGGTTGAGTGCTCAGTCTTCAACAATGTTAAGGTGAGAGATACATGTCAACTAACAGCCACACGAATGCCACTGTTTCCTGTCAGAATGTTGCATTGTAACAAGAAGATCAGTGTCATTCAGTGCACCTCTGAGTAGTTTTCATGTTGTGGTTGATCAGTGTGTGTATGCACTGTGCTTAATATTTGACCCTTTATCTGCCATAATGACTAATGTGCCTGTGTTCAAATGTCTCTACGTTGAGAGAGAAATTATTATGGCAATTTCTGGAGTAGCAGAGCAAAATTACCATTCTTCTTCTCTCCAATAACACAGCTGTCCTCAATAACTCACTACTAAAAAATAGGTAGCTCAAACAGCACACTGGCTTTCACAGCTCATTTACACATTCAGGTTGTTACTTTGTGAGACAGTATTAGTGGCAGGGAGATGAACGCTCTCTTTCTCCATTTGAGAATTTTACCAGTTCCATTTCCACTGACCTGTGAGGCAGGCCAATCACAACAAATTCTATCGTTATAGATGATTTATTGTATGAAATTACCGCGTAAATTGAAGCACGGCAGAAATTGATCTTGGCTGAGGATGTCATTTGAGTCCCACTCACTCATACTTTGTGATAGCAATGTACGGTAGCAAAGAAGCAGGCGGAAGCAGCTTGCACCAGACTGGTCAGACAAAAGAAATATTTGCGAGCATGACTAATCTTTCTCATCACCGCTTTTCCACATCTTCATCTCATTTAGTAATTCACATTCCTTCTCTGTCTCTGACACTCTCAACAATAGAGCACAACAGAGCGCAGTCACTGGCCATGAATAATCAGCAGAGGGGCAAAATAACAAAAAAAAAAAAAATCCAACAATGAACTCAAAGGTCCCCCTCCATCAAAGCAACCATTTTCAGTGACATTTTAAATGTCCTCACACTTATGGTTTTCCACTTGTATTTGTTTTTTTGTTTCCAAACCTCAGGATAAACCATGATAGGCTACATTTTGGCCTCTACTTTCTTGATGTCCCACTAAATGCTAAAAAAAAAAAAAAAGTCTAACGAGGAATTGGATCCTGATAAACAAAGGCAAACTGTATATGTTCACACAAAATTGCTATAAATATATATAACACAAAATGTATAGCTTTTAAGACCCTTCTGGTAGCATTAAAACAAAAAATAAAAACACAGCTGTTTGCTAATCAATATTCTTGAACATTAAATCATTCGATCTTCGCTAGGCTCTTGATTTTGTTCGTTAAACCATGATTGTGAGGATTAACTATATAATTAAATTTACTCTTGGGGTATACATGAATCTCACTACAAAGCCAAATCAGTCAGAAGCCCTTAAACTGTTCTCAAGTGTAGCATTAGTCTATTAATTGCAGGAAAAGCGCATCTAAGTACATTAGTCACACATGAGGGCTAAGAGGCTCATTTTATCGTCTTATAATATTTTTTTCACTATTATGTGAGACAGTATATTTCAATGTGTTTCCACAATGTTTGACTAATAAATAGCATATAAAAATAACTACTGTACCATTTTCTCATTCAAGTTTAGTGAAAATTGATTTTTTTAATTTTTTTTGCATGAGTGGAAAGAACTGACTGAGTCACAAACGATCAAAACTGCAGTTCCCTAATTTGTACACAACAGTATTTCTCAACTATAGCCCTTTCTCTAACAGACAAAACACAGAAGGAGACAGAGCTCACACTATAAATTCTCTCCAGTGTAAATCTGCCATCTGATGGGGCTGGATGCAAATGCATTCAGTTCTCTCTGCTCTGTTCCATTCATCACACCCACTTACAGTAGCGACATGCACACACAAGCACAAGCACGCACTATAAAGCACAAAGTCAGCGTTGACTATTATCTACTTGTGCATTTCTAAGAACTGGAATATTGTGGAAAAACTTCTTTTTTTGTCATTTATAAAGTTAAACTTTCATACATTCTGTATTCATTACACATAAAAGGAAATATTTTTTGTGTTTTAATTTTGATGATAATGGCTTATGGCTCATGAATAAAAGAAATCCAGTATCTCACATTATTAGACAGTTTAATTTAAAAAAGAGGGAAGACAATACAGAAATGTAGTGAACATAATGAAGTATGTACTCAATGCTTGGTTGGGGCTTCAGATCAGTCTGTGGCACTGCTGAGGTGTTACTGAAGGTTGCTTCTATAGCGGCCTTCAGTTCATCGTTATTTTTGCCTAATGCAGAATTCTATTGGGTTCAGGTCCGGTGAGTTGACCAGCCAATGAGGCACAGTAATATCATGGTCAACAACCATTTGGTAGTTTTGCCTCTGTGAGAAGGTGCTACAGCCAGCTGGAAAAGAAAATCAGAATCTCCATAAAGCTTGTCAGCAGATGGAAGCATGAAGTGCTCTAAAATCTAGATGCTGAGTTGACTTTGGAATAACACACAGTGAACAAACGCCAGCAGATGACAAGGCACCAAAAGTCATCATAGACTGTGTAAACGTCACATTGAACTTCAAACATCTTGGATTCTCTGCCTCAACACTCCTCCTCCAGACTTTAGGACCTTGATTTCCAAATTAAATTTAAGACTGTGAACTGCTGCAAACAAGCAACAGTCCAGTTGTGTTTCTCTTCAGCCCAGGTAAGACCTTTTGTTGTCTCTGGTTTGATATCAGGAATGTGACAGTCATAGCTCCTTTCCTAAAGCCGTCTGTGCTCGGTGGCTCTTGATGCTCTGACAACAGCCTCAGTCCACTTCTTTCAAAGCTCTCCCAAGTTCTTGAATCAAATTTTCTTGACAATCCTTTGAAGGCTCCTTTCCCTACCATATTTTCCCCATCTAGTCAACTTTCCATTTATATGCTTCAATACAGCACTCTGCCAACAGCCAGAAGTTTCAGCAATGACCTTTTTTGGCCTGAACTCCTTGTGGAGGGTGTCTATGATCATATTCTGGACAATTTTCTTGTCAGCAGTCTTCCCCATGATTGTGGCTGTATGCACCGAACGAGACCGAGAGATACATGGCATTTATACTGTTAGATGGGTAAGTTTCACTTTCTTAAATAACTGATGGAAAATGCTAAACTTTTCACAATATTCTATATATCTGAGATGCATTAGAACTTATAAACATCTCCTTCTATATCAGACCTGTCATTCTACACCTGTCCAGCAGTTGTCCCACTGAGTTCCTGCTTCAGCTTGTTACATAATCAGTCACCTGCCTGCACACCTGTTCCCCATCACTTCAGTAGTCACAGTTTATCCTGGGCTCAGCCAATATTCACACTCTGCCAAACTGCCTAAGCTGCCAAGCAGACTTAGTGTGCCAGTCTGATTCCTATTCTGCCTCTCCGTATCTGCATTTGTGACCACCTGCCTGCCCCTCGCCTCTGTCTGCCAGCCCTTTGGTTCTATTTGCCAGTTGGGAATGCCTTTTGTGATACTGTCTAAAAGCATTCTAATCAACCAAGTTAAACCCTGAGTTTACTGAACCTGCATTGCTTTCCACAGTCTGCAGCTTGTCAGGAAGACACATGCACCTGATACACATATTCATTCAGTTCATTCCAACAGAGCATTTATTTATTTATTTATAGATAGATAGATAGATAGATAGATAGATAGATAGATAGATAGATAGATAGATAGATAGATAGATAGATAGATAGATAGATAGATAGATAGATAGATAGATAGATAGATAGATAGATAGATAGATAGATAGATAGATAGATAGATAGATAAAAATGTTGCACTTCAAATATTAATAGTAACTGCTGAGTATTTTTGACAAAAACAGTTACCAAAGATCTGGGAAGAAATGGGATGATAAACATGGATAGATATAATTGAAGCCACATGACCTTAATTTCCACCTGCTCATTTTAACATGAGACAGCAGCACAAAACAGACCTAGTTCATGTTTTTGTGGCCATGCTACCTTCTGTATGAGCACGCATTGTCCTTATACAAGGCTCTTAGTGGCCTGCATGGCCTAAAAACAGAGTACTTCCATTACACATGAATGAACCAACAAATACACAGAGCAGAGCTTTTACGCTGGCCCTCTTTTCAAGTATCTCATAAAAAGTAGAGAGTAGAACTGAACCAGAGCATCACGGATGCAAAAACTTGCCCACTTCTACAAATAAGCAAATACTAATGCAGCGGTCTCCAACCACTAGACCGCACAGAAAGAATGAAAACATTTAACTGTTAAAATTTTATTTCCGGCGAAGTCTGCATGGTGTTTTATTTTGGAAAATGACTAGATCATCTTGCTGTCATTTCCGTCCGTGCTTGCTTCCTGCACTTGATTCAGTTTTCATGCCTGGCAGTTAAATGAAGCCGTCAATCTAACCCCTGCCAAAATGAGTAAAAGCAAATGTCTCTGGAAAGCTTCTTTGAAAAAAGGCAGAGGCTGAAAGAGAAAGGAAAGTATTTAGGAATAAAGAGTGCTTTTATTCGTTTAGGACACTTTCCTACAATAGTAGTAATAAAAAAAACAATTATTATTTGTTATGTGTGCGATGACCAGTCCGTAGAAACTTTTCGTGCTTGAAACCGCTCCATGGTGCAAGAAAGACTGGAGACCGCTGCTCTAATGCTATGCAACTTCAATCTGAAGAGTCTTATCAGAATTCATGCAACTTGCCTGAACTGAACTGGAAAGGTGCTGACAGATTTAAAAGTAGTCCTTGACATGCAGAAATTTCTGGCTCTAACATCATATCCACATACACCTCCATACAAAGGTAGCAGCCACTGCTTCACAAAAAGCCATAATTAAAATTTTGGTTCGCTGTTCCCTCGTTCTCGTTATCCGCTCACAAATTTGCTGGCTTTCACTGTGGCCTTTTTGTGTACTTGCATACACAGCAGAGTGCTGCATGTGGCATCTTTGCTATTGTCCTTCATTGCATGTGGGCCAAGTCGAACTGTGAATAGTCCACGCTGGAACCTGATATTGATCACATTTTTAAAATAATATTAGCAGCTTAACAGAAGATTTGTATCTGAGCAATAAATCAACTAAAAGAATGCAAGTAAAGACCAGTAAATAAATTTGCATTTGACTTTGTATTTTACCTGTAGAGATGCTTTCCTTAAGATTTTACACTATGTGTAATAGAAATGTGATAATACCAAGAACTCGGTAGTTTGCATCAATATCGCTGAATTTCCCACATTCTCGATCCAGAGTTTCAAGATTATCAATCAAGTGAACGTGTTTGAAAATCAACCACACAGTGTGCCAGTACAGTCTTATATTTTTACATAATGAATGATGATAACCGTAGTCTACAAACATTATCAGCAGCACACAGCTCAAGTTATGAGCATTAGCCTAAACCAGCGAACTGTGTGATTGTTGTGTGTCAAGCCAATGCAGCTGTTGAATATCCTGGATCCATAACATAACACATCAAGGACATGATATATTTTGATGACATGCTGTTAATATATACTTTCAGCTGTCTCTGACTTGATCCTGATGATCTGACTCAAAGGCAAAGTATCTCAATAGTATATCTTTATTTTCCACAGGTCCTGGACCTGCTGCTGCACCTGCAGTCACCTGCGTCACTCTATGTGATATTGTTATAGTCTACTGTCACCAATATTTACTCTACCTAGCATCTATGGTACTTTGAGTATCAACACAGAAGTCGCATTTTGGGAATTTTTGTATTGACTTGGTATCTATGCATTGGTGCTTGTGACATCACCTAGTACAATTATATCAAAGGACAAACTTTAAATACCAGCTGGAGCAAGCATGAGTGGTCACTGACTGGTGTCAGTATGAAACTGAAGCTGTAGCCTTTCATTGTCACTGGATCTCAACACAACTAAACACCTACACATGTAAACCAACATCACAGACAGCACTCTCTATCACCACCGTCAGTATCCATCACCAAATAAGTGAGTTTCTTCTGAACCAGTCCCAGACATTGATTATCAATGCCAAGGATTACTGAAGCTGTTAAAGGCTTAAAGAGGCCAATTCTTTACTAAGACATCACGGCACCATGCTACCCAAGATATGGGCAAACAGAGTTTTATGTATCGCATTTCATTTGTACATGGTTTACAAAGTTGCTTAAACAAAAAGCACTTTAGATGTCAGAATGACAGAGTTTACAGCTGTTTGGTCTTACCTTGGTGTGGAGCTTAGACAACTGCTTTTCATCCAGGTAGGTCTGAGTGTAGACGCGTCTTTTATAGCGGAACTGAAACAAAAGAACAAACGGTAAGAGGCTGGACAGCTTTTACCTTCTCTTTTTGTTTGTATCATGACTGCTAAACAAGGATAGTAGACACAAAAATCAAAAATTAAAGTGTTAAAGTAATTCCAAACAAAATTGCCACATCATCAGCTCCTCCGATCAAACTTTGCAAAATAATTTCTTTTTTATTAGTTTGTCCAATGAGTGAGAAAGCACAGGAGAGGAGACAGAGATTTTGAGTCATTTAATAACTTTTCAGTGTCGTTAAGGGACCAAATACCTCCCTGTATACGGCTGTCATCTCTCTTCCATGCTCCTGTTTGTCATCTTTTCCACATATTACATTTGCTTGAAAACCCACTTCCTTGAAGCTTGAGTAGAAAATATAAATTGCGAAACAAAACAAAAAAAGGTTTCCAATTTCAACTAAATAAATGCACAAGAAGAGCACTGGGTTTGACAGATTACACAAGTGGATTCATTTATTAAAGAGAGAGTGTTTTTCCCCAATTGCAGTAAAAATTGTCTCTTCAACTAGGAATACTAATTTATCCTGTCAAAAAGTTAATATAAGATAAACAAAACAAAAACTGGTATATTAGGATGGACAGACATAAATTTGCTTTTACCGATTTCAACAACACAGCATGTACGAAAAAAATGATAAAAACGGTAATGGGCAGGAGGGCACAGTTATTATCTGCTTTTGTGGCTTAAATGAGGTCAATGTGACCAAAAGTCAGCAACTCAGGAAATTAGGCCATATAAAACTGCAGCACTGTGGAGCTGAAAATCAATCCTATCATGTAGGCCGCGGTCAGATAGTCCTTTTTTTCTCTTTTGCTTAGGAGGGTCTCTAACTCAGTAAGATGACCCAGAAGTATCTAAGTGGCAAACATGATAAGAGCTGGTCGAATTCTCTAAATGTTAAGAAAAGGTGCCTCAGTGCTTCATTTCTTATCTCCTTTAGCAAAGGATACACTGGACCACTCTTACGAAAGAAAAGAAGATAATGCCATCCTACAATGCCTTTCGGCTTTGCCATTCAAAGCACAATCAATTCAACATTTCAAGGTGTTGTGTTGTTTCTTAACGCTTTTCTATGGTTATGCTCAGACTCCAGTCAGAGTCCACACATTAACCAAAACAAAGGGATATGAGGGCAAATGCTGTTTTAATTTAGCATGGTCAAAACTTATGTCAAGTAGTATCTGCATATGTTATTCCTATCGAGCATAAATGGAATACATACTGATAAATATGACTGAACAGGAGAGTGATGACGTGAAAGTTTTTACTGGGTTGTCCTACTGGCCTGCATATGACCTGCATGAAAAACCAGTAAGAAGAGAACGAAAGTTAAGATCTGCTTTTAGTAGTCTGTCTTCAAATCATTGTAGTTTCACCAGAAACCCACGTCAGTCACATTTGCTGTTGAATGACTATGAAGTCCAGTTTAATTGCATTTGGATTCCTTATGGCACCTCAACTGTCTTTTCCAAAGTCTCAATGAACATTTCTTTCATCTCATGAAATTTTCCATCAATATCCAGAAAAAGTGTTTACAAAAAGAAATCCATCCATCCATCCATTATCTATACACCGCTTAATCCTCACTAGGGTCATTGGGGGGGGGGCTGGAGTCTATCCCAGCTGACTCAGGTGAAGGCAGGGGACACCCTAGACAGGTCACCAGTCTGTCACAGGGCTACATACAGAGACAAACAATCACTCTCACATTCACACCTACGGGCAATTTAGAATGATCAATTAACCTCAGCATATTTTTGGACTGTGGGAGGAAGCCGGAGTACCCGGAGAGAACCCACGCATGCACAGGGAGAACATGCAAACTCCATGCAGAAAGATCCCGGGAAAGCCGGGACGTGAACCAGGGACCTTCTTGCTGCAAGGTGAAAGTGCTAACCACTACGCCACTGTGCAGCCCCTACAAAAAGAAATAGAATTTAATTTTTTTGAGCATTTGACTACAACCTTTGTAACAGCAGCAATGCTGAACTGAGTGTTGATTCACTACATTGAACAAGGTGCATTTACATACACAGTGAAGTGAACTACCTGCCCCATTGACCACTGGAATTGTCTTTTGGCAACAAGAATTTGCTGAGAGAAAAGGCTGTGGCTTTAACAATCATATGGACTGTATATCAAACCCAGCCATCTTGTATTTGTATTGTTTAACCTCCATTTAATGCTGGCAACAATTCATCTATGATGTGGTGTTGCAGTATTAGGCTTTGTAGACCACCTGACTGTCACTGCGGACAGAAATCCTGACTTGCTTGTTTGTAATTAATGTGTATGGCATGTGCCTTCAACCTAAAAGACCAAAAAAACCACATTTGTTACTTCTGCTTTCATTAATATGAAATAATTTGTCAAGCCGTGTGATTTTGTACCACGCAGCTTGTCAAAAGTCGATCATTCATTAGGTTTGTTGCAAACTGCTTGTTTAGTAGAAGGTTTCACTCAGCACTGACAGCTTATAATAGCTTGAAAACTTCTGGAACTTTCATTGCCCAGGACTTGCCGTATATTTCAGATTTGTGTGACTTGTGCACGTGCATGCCAGTATCCATATGTGTGTTTGTGTGCGTGCACGTGCATGTGTGTGTGTGCAAGTCTGCTTCTCCACCGATGCGTGGTGTTCACTAACAGGCTAAATCCACCACAGAACAGAGGATTTTGAGCTGCTAATCCAAACCTGTCAATCATCTCTACACACCACAGGCCTGAGGGAATAACTGCAGGTCAATCAATGACACACACAGTGCTCCAGCAGAGTAGTAACAGGCATTTGTACGCGCACACAAATACACAAACTGATCCACTCCCTATTCAGCTAGATTGCAAGTTTTTGCAAGTACTGTCCTACCTTGAAATGCAGATAACATAAAGCAGAAGTTTAAATTAAACAAGAATTGTAAGACAGTAAATAATTCAGAATTCAGAATCTTTATATTGTGACAGAATTTGTCTTTGTATCTAGTTTAACTGTTGTTGTAGTGGTATGTGCTTGTGCTTTTCTACTAACATAACATTACGTCAGCTGTACTATAAATGGCACCCATATTCCTGACATTTACAACTTCTTAGAGACGCCCTTGAAAACTAGTGTACCGCTGATATGAACCCTTAAGTACAGAAATTTCACCACATCAAACTTTACTTGCAGCCAAGATCTAGCAAAGTATCATGTCTTCTTCCAAACTGAAATGCTCCAATAATTTCAAATACCCAAAGGAAGGTTTTAGTCCTTCCTAAATCTTTATCAAGCTCTCCATCTTTTGGCACCTTGTTAAAATTATTGAAAACCAACATGGCCAGTCTGAAATTCAGCCGACATCTATACACCGCCGTCTGTAAAAGCGACACATCTTTATACGCCTGCGATTCTCTCAGATCAAAAACCGTGATGGACAAGCGCTACAATTATCTCTGAGAGATGACAGCTGCTGCAGACGACACACTGTCACTGAGCGCAGCATTATTGCTTCTCGGTTTGACTGACGCATCACGATAGAGAAAAAAAAAACATACATCGCACTCTAAATGATGCACACACCCACAACTGAATGCAACCCTTTGTGTGTCTGTGAAGTACACACACACACATATACACACACATACACACACACACACACACACACACACACACACACACACACACACACACACACACACACACACACACACACACACACACACACACACACACACACACACACACACACACACACACACACACACACACACACACGATGTCAAAAAGGCTTCAACAGACTCTGCAATAACTGTAACTCATAAGATGACTGACAGACAACAACAGGAACCATGTGGTTAGTCTACAGTATATCAAGAACATGACCTCAGACACCAGTATTTTGACATGATTTAAGAAGGTTCACTCCCATATTTTTTTCATATCTTTTCAGTCTCCCTCTCTTTCTCCAAAGGCTGGATTACTAGCTTGGCAAAGCAGCACCACAAATGCAAGATGCTGCTACTACATTACTATATACTAATATTATTAAAGTCTCAAACAGTGGAAATAGTCAGAATCGAGGACACCCAGTGTTATCTGTGACGCTGCACAACTGCAAGTCTTCCAGAATTAAACAGGACATGGACTGAGTTATTTCATTCACCTGGTCACATATGGCAGGATTTTTCCTAAAGTGGTGCTGAATGCAGCGTCTGGCTGTTTCCTAGCGTTAATATCTGGTGCTCAGCTTCTGCTAACATTAGTCTTACTGATGATGTGCTTAGTATTCATGAGATACCTTAGCTATACCTTGCACAGTTAATTATTAACACAGTAAATTTCAAAATTCACCCAAATGCTCGCCTTTTAGTGTGTGTGTGCATATTACACTTTCTCGAGCTGCACAGTATCCTCCTCGTAGCAATGACAGAAAGAAAATTTGCTGTGGAATCTGAGAATCAATGCAGAATTCTAAAAGAGGAAAAGCATAGCAATCCTAATGTGAATTGATTTCCCCCCTGGCTAACAGTGATTATTCAGAGGACGATAGAGTCCACAGAGAGTTGTTATTTATGGCGTGGAGGCATGTATCCCCTCTTTTTCCACCTCTTGCTCTCCTCTGCTCATACTCCTGAATGACTGATACATACACATGATCCACACCTACCTCCAGGTAAGGTACAGGAGCGATGGATGGGAAGGGGTATTCCCTTAGCTGTCTCTCCTCATCCAGGAACTTGCCAGCCTTGCCATTGTAGGCCGGCTGGAATAGGCCATAGTTGAGTACATCCTTCAGGCTCTGGTTGAGATTACACAGGATCCGCTGCTTGGACAGCCAGATTGGAGCATCCACATTGAATTTCATACATTTCTGCAGAGACAAGTGCAAAAGAGGGGTAAAGGTTAAGCACGTGTCACTTGCTACATACAATGTATTGCATTTTAGTTAAGTAAAACTGAGAAAATGAAGAATGATATTTTATTGATTAGCATTTTAGTAATATGGTGATGGAAAAGGTATGTATTGAACCTTTAATGTCACACTTGGGGTGTAATTGTAATGAGCAATTCACATGGGTATGGTGGCATTACTTTGCACAAAAGGTCATCATAAGAGCCAGCGCTGGTCGCCATAATAAAGTAAACAAAACTATACAATAAGCAAAAGCTTTTACAGAAAGCTCTTACTCTGCTGACACCAATTTTGCAGCAACATAAATTTGTGCCTACATGTGAATGTGCATTATTCATTCTTGGAAAATTAAGCAAAGCAACACAAAACTGCTGCAGCAACAGCAGCTGTAGCTCTGTCTTCCGTCATAAATGCCAGAGTTTAAAGGTAAAGATGCCTGTGGGGAAAAATGGAATCCACTCGGTTAAACTCTGCATTCTAATCAACAACTGCACACAATATGTAACACATGAACTGAAATCTGCCTCTAAGATTTACCCTCAGTGGTGCTTCTATTGTCTATAAATGACGGATGCAGAGCAATAACATGAAGGCTGGTTAACTGTTAACTGAACCTCACATACTGGGTACATCATGCTGAATTTAACGCTTAAATTACCACGCTGTGTTACACTGGAGGTTTCCTCCAGTGTGTAAATGACAGCGATGACTGTGAATAGGCAGAGCACTTCCCTCCAGTTACCACATTGTGGAGCCTCAGCTACAGATGGCAGAGAGAGAGCGAGAGAGAGAGAGAGAGAGAGCAAAACCCACAAGTAATAAATCAATCACTGCTGCCTGCAATATTGACTCGGAACCTCAACTCTACCATATTCAGCATCACTCTGTTTCTGACACCTAGATACAACTGTGGACAAACCGCATGTTCTCACAGCAATATAACACGACTAATAATCACACGCAAATGCCCACAGCATCCATTTTAAAGTCTGGTTAGCCTGGTTAAAAATATATTTCTTTTTAATTCAGTAGCTGTAGGTGCAAAGACATAAAATCATGTACAATTCTCACAGTATTACACAGAGAGATAGGAGTCAGATTTATGAATTCTGAGATGTTACTTTACTTTAACACCTGGACACACAAAGGCAGATGTAATTTTCAGGTAAAGGCACAAAGGATTGCAGTATTTGAAGGTGCCATATTGTCTTAGGCTGCTGCATAGTGGACTCAGCAACAGCAGAGCAGAACATGAACCTGGATCAGAAATATTATTGCTATGGAGGATTGCAAGAATTTCTTTAATTTATAAGACTTTTGGGGGTTTTCTTTGTCCTCAGGGGCAATGTCTATGTACCCTTAAGGAGCAATTAAACACAGGACATGGTGAGTTGGAATTGCACATTAACATGCAGATTAGAACAGCAGCCCCTATTATGTCTGCTGACAGTCTCATAGGGATAATGTCAAGAGGACTAGATGAGGATCTTATGTATCCATATTATCATTAAGTTATGTCAGCCTAAAGCAAACATTAAGGTGCTATTATCCCATCAATCATATTGATAGAAAGAATGATAGACGGTTTCCTCCTTTAGCTAGGTAGCAGATGTTGATAATGGGGGTTTATAGAGCCACTGAGACATGTTATCATCTAAATGTTTATTGATGGGTTGATAAGTATCAGACTGAGCTAAATCGGTTCTTTGGTAGCTGCTTCCTCGCTTCGATCTCTTAATGAAAACCGAGCTTGTTAGTTGCAGACTGGCTGTGTGAAGCTATCAAATCCAGTCATTACTAAAATTTATTTCCCTCCAGCCTTCCACAAAGCTGTGCTGTTCACTGTACACCATAAACGCTCTGATTCTTTATCATTCTATTGGGAGGTCTCTATCTGAGCAGCTCAGGCTGCAGTGGAAATTCTAAAAATCAATCACATAATTTTTAACTTTTACACTGCTACTGCCTGTAAAAGTTTTTTGACTAGAAAAAAGGCTGTGGGAAATAATCAGGTCCATATTATAGCTCTTTTAGGCCATATACATTTTCTCTATCAATTTTGACATGATAATGTGTCTGTTTTCCAAATAGTCAGACCTCGTACGAGTATCTACTTTGTTTTAAAGCAAAAGCACACCGCCGGCTGTTTGACAACCATTATATTTATCTCTTAAAGTACAGTTTACATTGATTAATTATTTCCCACCTCTTATATGGAGAATTAATCCATTAAAGAAGAAAAAATTCCAACCCTCCATTTGCTGGTTTTCTAATGTACAATCACTATCAACTCGAAACCCTGGAGAACACAAGGAAAACGAAGATATTTTTTCTGCCAATGTAACAAAACTAACATCAAATATAACTTTGAAAAGCTGCATCTTTACTTGGAGATAGGTTGTCTTTTTCATTACACTGGGAGCTTTGGGGAGACTGAAAGCGTAAGATTAAGAAAGCCACTTGGGACGGACTTATCAAAACGGGGAGATATTGCCATGTAGAAACAGCAGCAAATGAATAAAGACAGAGATACAGTCAAAAGAGAAACAATATCACATGTCAAAGAAGAGATGATCACCTTTTATAACTGAATGTGCATGTTTGATGCATGTGTTTGTATACAGGTTTTATGTGCATATATTCAGATTCAGAAATCTGAATCTGAATGATATATTGACTTGAATGTTACCCAGCATCTGCTTTATATGTGTTTTCAGTGTCAAAGCATCCAATCTTAAATAGAAGTTAGTCACTAGTGAATTACAAGAGGTCAACCCTTAAAAACATTTCAGATTAAAACCGATACGTGCCAAAAATTACTGTTTGCTACCATGAAGACTGAGCAGAGATGGAAAAAAGCTGCACACAATACATGGGGATGAGAAATAGGCTACCCCCCCCCCCCCCCCCCAAAAAAAAAATCTAAAAGTACAAAAAAAAGTCCACAATGCCAGAGATAACTGCTGTTCTGCTTCTACTTTTTCTCTTGTGATTTACGAAACAAACAAAAAAAATGTATATAACCTTTTCAGACACTGATAAACTATTGACTGGTGATGAGCAGGCTAAAAATATTTCTGGAGGCATGCTGCAGAGATTTAGAATGTCAGTCGGTTTGTTAGGCTGGCATAAGTCAAAAGGACTTCTCATACAACTTCTAATAAAACACAGAGAAACGAGAACATTTTTCAAACAACACAGCTTGTACTCGCTATAAGAGACATTCCGTTGTCTCACACTGTGCAAAACAACCTTGATTTTAGTTCTCAAGGTGGTGGTACAAGATAAACATTCATGAATTTGTTGTCCTTCAGTCTGTGTGCATTGTTGTTCATGTTAACACAACACGTCTCGGACTGTGTCTCCTTGTCCATTTGCGTGGAAGCCGGGTTTGCTTGAATCCACAGAAAAACCACAACTGACTTAAAGTGACACTTCTGTCCACCCATCTGGTGCATCACATCTCCTTCCTTCCCACCACCTCCCCCTACATGTTTGCTACAGTGCCGACACTGTATTCAATGGCGCATCAGCAGTAAAACTTTATTTGAGTGCATAACCCCAATTACTGTTTCATAGAAGGACGACTTTAGGGCTTAATACTAAAACCAATGACTGCAATTATCATTTATGACCAGCTCATCTGTAATTCTAAAATCAGTACAAGGCAGTCAAATTGCACAATTGTACTTGATTGAGTTAACATATTTTCTGAGAGTTAACACCTACTTACAAAATCTACTGTAACTTATATGTGGCTAACATGTGGTGCACAGTGCCAGGTGTAAACACACCTAATAGCAAAATCTACTTTTTAAGCCGAACATTAAATCAGTGCAACAATTAAGCACAGGTTTTTAATTATTTTTGTCTGATTAGACCTCTTCTCAGGCCATTGTTCACATCTCCCTCGCTGTGCATTTATTGCATTTTATAGGGCAGAACAACTTACACCTTCATAATTCCTCCAAGAGCACAGTTTGGTGGCTTCATCAGACTAATCAGCTAGAATCATTAACAAACCCAGGGACTCTTACCAAAAACAAAGTAAGTACAGCCACTGCATTAACCATGTTCACTGAAGTTTGGAATCTGCAAAAAAAATAACTTATTTTTCAGCACACACAAGTGATTTAACTGTGAATGCAACTTAAATATTCTGTTTATACAGGTATGATGGCCCATCCCACTCCCCATCACCATAGTGTTCAGCAAAGAGATGAAAATCAATACAATTCTGCAATTATTTATTAGCTGTGATTTATTTAGTATGGAGCAGCAGAATCCCCTAATTCCCAGTACTACTGAGAATAAAAAACGTACTGTAGTGCAAGCTTTAGACTGTCAGCATTTTTCAAAGCTCACTGACGGGAGAGATGAAAGGGCCTTGTCCTCATATGTTTCTGTGTTTTGTCAGTATAGTAACATTGTTTTTTCCAGACACATCAGACAACTATCCACAAAAGAACTATTTGAATCTGACCAAAATATAGGCAAAGCCAGGTTTGTGTCTTTACACTTTTTGGGTGAACTTCCTGGATGACTTTTTGTGACATTGCGTACTTGACAGTTGTGTAATGGTTCTGCCTCATTGATCACCATGATCTTAAACTTGGCACCACAGCTCTTCTGTCGTCTCAGTTTACCTGGCCTACTTTTGATCCGCTCTTTTCAAGACAACCACCATAATTCTCCATCTGCCATCTCTGGCACTGGGAATGTCAAGTGACTTGCTCTTGTCAGACAGGAATGCTTATTTCACAGGCAAAATCTTCTGTTGTAACTTCATGAAGATATTTAAATTTCTACTTCTTAAGATAACTCCACGTTTCAACCTCTGGTTCAAGCCAGTACAGTAAATTCTACACAGTGAGGTTACTCAGTCCAGTCATTCCATTAACATTTTAGTGATTATGCGACAACAAAAGCTGGAGCAGCCCAAATTCAATTAGTTCATGATTTAAGTGTAAGGCTGCTCCACTGTCTGTGTTTATTGCTTCACAAATTATCCAAAAGTCACGAGGTATAACTATACTTTGTTTTTAAATGTAATGGCTGTGACTAACACACAAGCTGAACAGTAATTGTTAAAAGACAAATGTCTTCTATCACACACTGGCCTTTTTATCTGATTTGATAGGATCAGACCAGGCTGTGCACATAAAACCTGAAAATTAAACATTATTTTCACCTTGTCTTTAAAGAACCAACTTCATTCATGGTGATAAAAGAGCTTCTGATAACTAGAACAAAAGGGTCCACATCAAATGCACTTGGGTAAGAAGACGGCAGAAGGACATTTGGTAGATAACGCATCAAAATACTAAGTTAAAATATTTAAGGACATAAAGAACAAATACAGAAGAATTTAGAACACTGGAAGTGACATACTTAAGTCTTTTGTGGTTTCAATTTGACAGAAATTGAAAATATAGTAAATCCATGTGGTGGATGACTTGATCAATATTCCAATCACCAAAACATAATCCCACTAACTTTAGTCAAGGGCAGAACACTGTTTATTTGGCCTCCATGTGAACTGCATGACATTATGTTAAAAACACATTTTTTAAGCAGCAGTACAAACACTATTTTGGTTGTTGATTGTTTTTTGTGGACTAAATGATTATTTTTTCCTTTTTTCTCAAACGAGTCGATAGCTTTATTGCCACGTACATTAGGTATCGACAGGAATACCAAATGTGTTCATAGAACAACATAAACAACAAACAGTCTTAGAGGTCTAACAGCAACTGTTAATCTGGAAGTAGTTAATAAAGACAGTTGGTGCTCAATTGATCTGCCACAGGTAATGGAGGCATCTTTAAAATAAAAAGGTTTAGACCGTTTTATTTAAACACACTCACACACACAGGGAATGAATTGTCAAGTCTTTCATTGTTGGGCTGTTCCTGGGTGCCACTCAAAACAAGGGTCTTCCCTCAAAGTGTCCCTGAGGTCAGAGAAGGCTGTGAATGAACTGCATTGCAGTGCCAGGCTGGATATAACAATCAAAGCAGGAGAGCAAAAGAAAGAGTGTCAGTGCAGGAGAAAGGAGATGAACAACGAGTAACTGAATTAGGGAGGAAAGCAGAAAAGATAGTGAAAAATGCCACTGAACACCAAGAAGCACAGTGTGCAGTCATTAAGTATATGCAACTGTGTTCATGTGGTCACCTGCAAGTTTATCAAAGGGCAGGTTTTGAAGCCATGATCACAACCTTTGGAAAGATGGTAGAAAATATGAGATGTCATCGTCCAGAAACTACACTGCTATTTTCATCTTAGAAAGACTTTTGCCACGAGGACTTTAGGGATTTGGCATTAAAGGAAAAAAATAGAGCTAGAAGATATACAGAAATGTATTTCCTTTAGTGTTTCCACACTACCTGCAGCACATATGGAAGCTGATGCCATGCCAAATTACATCATGACAAGGATAACCACATTAACTGACAGTTTAGGATGGTGTAGATGAAGATAATGTCCTTCAGTTCTCAATCTATATTAGCAGCTTTGGTGAAAAGCAAATATTTGACACTGTTAAAAAGGCTAGACGTACAATTGGGCTGAAATGATATGTTTTTGGCAAAAAATATTATTCAAAAATAGTACAGAATCTGTAGTTAAACCATTTAACTGCACTCAGTCCTGAAAAATGAAAACAGCAAATCAATTCCTATTGGAGACAAAAATCTTTTCTTCAACTATTGTCCAGTTTCTCTGCTTTCACAGCTGTCAGATATTTTAGAAAACTATGTATGCATAGTTGTGACAAGAAATAAAGCATGTATAGTTAATGATACATTTTAAAATTGAGGTAGGATTTGGTAAATCAAGCCTGGAACTTTTGTTATTACCTTTTCTTTGCATTGCCTAAACACTGCATTGAAAACTGTGTCAGAAAATGCCTTGTTAAAAAGATAAGTATGATCTAAAGCTTCATCCTAAACCTTTTGGTCTTTTATTTGTTCATTTCTTTATTTTTCATTCATTTTAAATTCATCCCTCATTGTTATTTATGTGTTTGGAAGTAGAAATCATTTTGGAAAACTGTTAATAAAGACTGAAATAAACGTAGTACTAGTACTATTAATTTGCCAGCACATTAAAACTGCTGACAGGTGAGGGGAATGACATTGATTATCTCATTACAATGGTGCTTAGTGAGGTGGTGTATCAGGCACTAAGTAAACAGTCAGTTCTTGAAGTTGGTGTGTTGGACGCAGGAAAAATGGGCAACTATAGGGACCTGTGCAGCTTTGACAAGGGCCAAGTTGTGATTTCTATTCGACTGGGCCAGAGGATCTAGAAAAGAGCAGGTCTTTTGGAATGTTCCTGGTATGCAGTTAGTTTAGCTCCCATGAAGAGTGAAAAGTGAGTCAAGCAGGGACAACCAGTGAACCAGCAATGGAGTCATGGGTGCCCAGAAGTTACTGATTTGATGTGTGTGGGACGTGAAGACTGGGCTGCGTGGTATAATCCTACAGAGGAGCTACTGTAGTACAAAGGTAGTGCTGGCTATGATAGGAAGGTGTAACAATACACAATGTATCACAGGTTGCTGCAACCAAGACTCTGTAGTGCAGCCACAGGTCAGTCAGAGTGCCAATGCTGGACCCGGTACCCTGCAAAAAGGACCTACAATGGGGACATCAGCGTTAGAACTAGACCATGAAGCAACACAAGAAGGTGGCCTGGTCTAATCAATCATGTTTTCTATTACATCATTTGTTCAACCAGGTATGTGGGTGTCATTTACCTGGGGAAAAACTGGCAGCAGGATGCATTACGGAAAAAATTCCAGCCGGCAAAAGGCATGCTGGTGGTCTGAGCAATGCTCTGCTGAGAAACCTTGGGTCCTGGCATTTAAGTGGGAGTTACTGTGACATATACCACCAAAGTAAACACTGATGCAGACCACTGACACCCCTTCAGGCAACGGTGTTTCTTGATGGCAGTGGCCCTTTCACCAGGGTAATGCACCGTTGCAACACTGAAAAAAATGCTCAGGAATGGTTTGAGGACTATGACAATAAACTAAAAGTGTCGATTTGACCTCCAAATTTTCAACTGTGCTGGAAAAGCACGTCTGAACCATGGAGGCCCTAGCTCGCAACTTCCATTACTTAAAGGAGCTAATGCTAATGCCTCTGTGCCACAGGACATGGTGACACATATTTTGCTATTTTCATTCTCTGATGTAGGAAACTGCGTGACACACAGTTATTTGTTGCCCCAGCCTGAGGTAACAGTGGTTGAACTTTTTCAGCTTACTGGTATAGGCTGCAATGTGACAACATCAACCGCTGAAAATACATCAAAGCAAACAACACAGGATTGAGCTTACAGGAAACAAATTCATATTATCTAGTTTGGGCCAAACAAAACTATTCTTATGATACTAATTAGTTAAACTTCATCTCATAGGTAACTGTGATGGTGGAAGATGACAAATTCAGTTTGAGCCTTGATTCCTCAAAAACCTTTTAAGCGCATTTGAGCAGATACACCAGCGCTTGTGTCAAATCCTCACTGTAATGGTCAGTGAGTGATCATCCACTCCAGCGTGCCATGTTCAGTCATGTCTAACCACATTGCCCTACTGTAAATCCCCAGTCTTGGGGATATTAGAGCAGAAGAATAAGATACAGCAGAAGGCATATGTTTCAGTGGGGAGAGAGAGTCATGTGAGGTGTTTCTCTACACTACAGAGATTTTGCTTGTCATAACACTTAAGCTGCAAAATAGAGACGCTGACTCACTTCTGCCAAAGTGTACGTGTTGATTGCGTTCCCATTTGTGTACATGTGCAGCCAGTGCGGCCTTGTGTGTTTATCAACGTGCTTCCGTGTCAAATTCATTCGCACTCTGGTTGAGATCAGACACCCTGGGGTATAACATTCTTCTCTTCGGTCTCCCTCTTGTCTTCACACTCTTTCATCAAAGGCCGAGCCTTGATCTTTTTGTCTGGTTAAATTAGAGACATTAAGTGAAGGATGATTGGACAGGAGAATATGGGCTTGAAGGAAGAGATGAGACAGAAACTGTAGGTCACACTTGTGGAGCATGGTGGGACAAGGAACACAGGAAGCGTGAAACAAGACAGACAAGGCAGCATGATTTCAATTAAATCTCTGTATTAGATGCCCTGAAGCTAGACATGGATCACTGGACAGTTAGAGGTTAAAGCTAACTAAGTTTAAAAGGTGTTAGCGTCTCTTTATGCCTCTAGGAATTACACACACAAAAAATGTCTGTGATTATAATTACACTGTAGTGCTGAAGGAAGAACACTGCAGTTTGCATTATGTGATATGAAAGAAAGTCTACTATAGAGGCAACAGGCAACTCTGTGCCCACCAAACCAGTTGACTTTACAGGAATGTATCAAAAGGCAAAGGCAAAATGTTAATAACTAGACAAATACAGAGCTAAAACACAACAAATTCAGTCAGTAAGGAGCAGTGATAGCTTATATGTGAGTCTGGTGTAAAGGTTCACATGTACAGTCAATCAATGTACTCAATAACATGCTATATTCTGTTTGTGTAATGCCACAGAAATGAGGCAATTATGCATCAAACCCAGAGAATGCTCATCATGGGTTATGGATTGAGTGATTATTTCAGTGGAAAAAATAAATATATAAGTGTGGACTCAAGTTTAAATAAGTATAAGCAGGTTGACTAAGTGTAAACAAACACACATTACATCATTCCACATCTGAATCCAAAACACAGCCAAAAAAAAGTGTCTTACTAATTAAAAAGTATTGTCTGCGTGTGTTTGTTCGTGATTATGCAAGCAGGGATGATGCATGGAGCAGGACGTGGCTATAGTATCTCTCAAGGCACAGATGGCATCCAGTCTCAATACCACGCAACAAGCATTGTTGTTGCCTTTTAGCACAAAGTGATGCATCGACAGAGGAGAGAAAGAAGAGTGAAGCGTAGTGGGGAAGTCAAGTGAAAGAAGATGAGACGAGTGCTGAGATGATGGAGTGTAATGACTCTCACATAGCCCTGTCCCCATCTCCCAAGACCTCTGGCTGTCGCTGCCTAGATGACATATGCACTAATTAACGCCGCTGAGCTTCCTCCTGGATGTTGGGGGGAAGCTATGAGTGCAAACCAATGCCCTAAAGAGGTACAGTAATCCAGATTATTAGCATAGCAAACATGTAAACTAGACACATACAGTGTCCAGTCACCAGATACCACTGTATGGTACATATGCGTGCTCATTATGCTTGCAATAAGGACGAGCCTGGGATTATTTAACAGCCTAATTGAAATGCTTCTGTCTGGTCCCTAAATCCTCCACTGGCTCTCTGCTCTGGGTTTCCTTCTGTTTGGCCAGAGTCCAGTTCAATAACAGGTGCATGTGTTTTTGTCTCAATCTAAGCGTCCTGTAGGAGTAGATACAATATAGTGGATATAAACTAACACTGTTACATCCTTCAGCCCTCTGTATTTTATGACATAGATAAAGCAGTCGTTTATAATACAGCATGGAAAAAATATTAGACCACCCTTGTTTTCTTCAATTTCTTCTTCATTTCAATACCTGGTACCACTAAAGGTCTATTACCTGAAGAATACAATGAACACGACAAAAAATGCAGCTGATTCCATAATACTTTATGTCCTATTTGACCTGCTTCAGCTTCATTGTATTCCAGAGTATATAAAAGGCCATTTCATGTCATCAGCAGCTCTGCACATGCAAAGGCCTAGAGTGGTTTCCTGCTGACGTTCAAGCCGTAGCACAACTCAGAAGCTGTCAGCTCTCACGTCACGCCTAAAAGTAAAGAATTATGTGAAGCCACAAAGGCAGCCATCTTGGCACTGCTGGGAACTGGCATGAGTGAGAGACAGGTAGAGAAAAAACTGAAGATCTCCAAGACAGCCTTTCATTACACCAAGAAAAAAAAAGCCTAACATGGTTCTACCAAATAGCTAGCTGGTCACGGCAGGAAACATCTTTCTACCCCATGAAATGACCGTGCACTCATCCATTCCTGTGAAGAGCATGCCAAAATGTCATCAAAAATAAAGATCATACAGTCAAGTACTAACTTCTGTGTGTATCGTGACTAAAACAGACAGAAAAGAAAACATGGAATGCCTAAAAGCTGTTTTTGGCAGTACAATGCCATAGCTATTGATGGAAGAACTTAAATGATTTTGGTTATTATCAAGAAAACCATGGAAAACACATAGAAATCACCTTTAAAACTAAAGTTTCATGAACCATTTTTGTCATTATCATTATATTTGTCCAAACAAATGCACATTTAGTTGTACCAGGCATTAAAATGAACAAGAAACTGAAGAAAACAAGGGTGGTCTGATCATTTTTTCCATGACTGTATATCAAGTGCAGGACGTATTATAAGTTAGTGCCTGCCTCCTTTTACCTCCCCTTTTCTTAGTCTGTTAATGTCTGTTTCTTGGTCTCTCACTCTACAGCACGCTAATAATACAGAAGATAGAAAAGTAAAACGTTCAAAAACATTTAAAAGTAGCCCTCTGCATCTGCATGTGTCTACACTGCACTACCAGTTCTAAAGAAGTCCTGCAGTCCAAAGCTGTGTTTTCTAACGTGACTCAGTAAAAAACAGTCAATCTGCCTCACCTCTAAAAAAGCTACAGCAGCAGTTTGCAAGAATATTGAAGTTCCGGTTGCAATCAATTAGACAAACCTCTTAAAAAACTTGAAATCAAGGAGAGCTCATCTTACAGCCCTGTCAGAAGAGAAGCAGAGTGTAGCAGGAGACAAACACCATGCGATATTAAACATGACATCAGTGGCATTGGGGTACACATTACATTCACTTTAATACAGCAGACCTGGCATGCAATTTCACATCAAACAGATGTGTCACAGAGCAAAGACAAAAATGAACTGAGAAGCCTACACATCACCCACAGAAGAAGTCCCTGCTCAAGTTATCGTCCTGTTTCATTAGGAAATGGTTTCATATTATTCTGTGCTGTGACTTCTGTGAGTTGTATTATGAGCAACTGCTGAGTTTTCTTTCAGGAGATGCAATAGCGACTCCTTAATTAAAGTGTTAATGAAATTAATCATTAGCAGAATGAACTCAGCCATTAGTTTGTTGGGCAGAGAAGAATTTTCTTCACCTTTATGTTGCGCCTATGAAGTCAGTCATGACTAGTGTGAAATAGTAAGAAAGTGGCTCTTTAACAAGCCGAGTTCTTTATAAGAAGTGACAAAGTAGAATGAAGAATGGAAATCAGTCACAGTTTGGGGGAGTGGAAATAACTGCTACAATGCCTGAAACTCAATTTTGTTAGGTGTTCACAGGTGTGTGTCAATACCAATACAAATCCTTTACTCTCTGTTTGGCTTTGTTACCTATATGCCAAAGAGCTGAGCAATGAATCACTGTCAAAACGTTCCATCCATTACAATGCTGAAAGGAAAACATACCTTTTCTTACACAAGGTGTCACATTTTCTATTTCTAATGAAACCAGCTCTGAAATAATCTGAAATTTATATATATGAAAGACATCAGCAAAGATCAAAAAAAAATTTCTTCACCATATCAAAAATCAAGCTCAAATTCAAAGAAAATGTAACAGTGAGCATCTGTCTTTTATCACTGAAATATGTTCAGGCATTAAAAAACAAAAGCCTTCTTTTTCTCATCCTCCCATCACCACATGTGACAAGTCAACCATGAAACATTGCTCCTACAAATGAACACGTCATGAGGCCACATCTGGCTACAGACAAACTAATATAAACACAGCATGTCTCCATTTGTGTCTATCACAGTCAGCATCCACATGCATCTCCTTGTAGAATAAGACATTCTGACCTCTTTTGGTAATGAAAAGCTACAACTGAGCTCATGCTTTGCTGTTTGATATTGATTATCATATAAATACCATGAACAAGCCTCCTTTAATTTTAAGTCTTACTGGCTATGAGACACTAACTGGGGGTCTATACATTGTGGATTTTCTTGTACATCTCCAAATCCCATAGCATAAAATGAACACACCACCCAAGGGTTTACATGCGAACTATTACTGTTCTATACCCCTGAGACAAGGAGGGAAAACGGCATTGATTCAATTAACTCAGATTAATGGGCTACCATCAAGATTCAGACACCTTGAAAGACACTGCGTGAACTCACACTGCGCTCTCTATTCACACAGAAAATGCTGAGGCCGGACTTTCCTTAATTATGGACAAGAGTGCGTGATTTGTGCGGTCTATTTGATACGAATAGTTGGGTTTAATTTGTGTTGAAGTGGCATGCTGTCAAGGAAACTAGAGCAGAAAGCAAAGGTGTGTGCTGGTAATCTATGCTTAATGCTATAGCAGTAGTGCAGGAGGAGTACCGGTGACAAAAAGGGGTTTTTACCAATTTTGTGAGCATTATGTGGCAGACAACGAATTTACCATCTACAAAGACAGCAAAACTTTCTGCAGTTACACAAAAATGTGGAGCAATTTCAGCCTGGTATCATTTCATTGCTGGTTGACAGAAGAGATAGATAAAAATTTGGGCAACAAATATGATGATTGACAAGTGTATCTGAATCTCTTATGGGTTTAGCTCTTCCTGTTCTCAGTCTGCAGGCAAGTGTTGAATATAATTACATAGCGGGATGCCTCTAGGTCTGAACACCATCCATCCAAAACCAGGACATATACACAACCGTGCACAAATTTTAGTCGCAAGTAAGCTCTAAAAATTATGTTATAGATGGATAAATAACTCAGATTCTCTCTCTTCCTGGAATAAACAATTAACTACATACAAAGTACAAAATCAATATCTGATATGACCGGCCTTTGCCTCTGAAACAGCTCAAGTCCCCCTAGATACACTTGGCAGTTTTAAAGGTGCTGGGCAGGGAGGTTGTTCTAAGAATCTTTGAGAACTTGCCACAGTTCTTTTATGGATTCAGGCAGTCTCCGTTGCTTTTCTTGTTATATAACTACAGACTGACGTGATGTTGTTGAATTCAGGAGAAGCAGAGAGGTACCATTTGATGAAGAGAGGAGGCAAGAGAAAGACAGAGAGAGAGGAAAAGTACTTTTCTGAAGGAGGGGCAACGTGCACGTATGTAAGACCTCAGACAGGAAATCAGAGGGAGAGTATTAGCAAAGTGCCAGCCAGGGGAAGATAGATGTGTAGCGCTAACAACTTGAAATTGAGCAGCTTTAAATGCTGAGACTCAGAGGAAACCTTATTATTTTTTTTTTAATCTGCAAAGAACCCTGGACCTGAATTTGTAACCAGATAGCAGGCTGTAATCTCCAGTCAGTGGCCACTAGCAGCCACTTCAAATTCAGCATTTGGTCTCCTTTGTGCTGCAAATTCTCCCCTTACTAGTACCAGTTGACTGTAAATGCTTCTTGACCTCTCCTTTCTGAACCTCACTGAATTTCATGTGGTAAATCTCGTATGTATTTCTGCACAACACTGCAGAGTTTATTATTCATCATCATTATTATTCAGACACAGAAATGTTCTTTAACAGACTTTAAGGGAAATGAATGAGGACTGCCAAAACACAGACATGATGTACATCATAATACACACCAACAAATGTACAGTACTTACAAACAGGTGCAGCAACACAAATATTCTTCAGCAGCTTCCTCTGCCACTTTCTCTGTCTGCCTCAGTCTCTTACACACACTGCATTTTAAATGTACACTTTATTTCTCTGCATCCTCCACAGAAGCACGACACAGAGGACTGTCCTGCATCTTAACAATCACATCATTCTGCTGTAGCACAGCACTGCCTGCAGTCAGTAAACACAGTCTCAACTCACAGAATACATTCTAATATACAGATTTTAATGAAGCAAACTGTTTAGTTTCACTGGATAGACTTCTCCAAACTCTCATCCTTTCTTTTTCTCTTCACTTTAGTTTATTGTTTCTTTAAATTTGCACATCACTCACTTTTTTTCAGGGTGTTCCATGTAGCAGCGCATCCTCGCTGGTTGCCAAGGAAACTTACCAGCTGCCCAATAGGGTTTGCTGGTTAAAGCTTTTTAAACATTAAGATTTCTAATACTAATACTGTCTTCTCAAAACATTTGTCTATGAGTGGAGCAATGCCACAGATCATTTGATTATTGATGCCTCTTCCATTTGTAAGGGCAAAATAATTAGCGTTTATGTTTGCCATTAAAAAAAAGCAGCATTTGTCTCTGAGCTTTTCAAACTCACAATTACTGTCAACAGACAATATCATGTTACAAGGCATGTCACATGTACTCTTTTGCCGTAGACCAGTCATTTCTGCAATGATGAGATTTTCAACTAGATTTCTTTCTCATTTGCAAATGCTGGCGGTGTGTCTGAACTCATGCCATGATTTTACACCTGCCAATACCCATTGTGTGCTATGCATCAAGTTTAAAGCTTCTTTTTTATGTCAATGCAATCCTGTGTTCTTACACGTCTGGCACATCAGTGCATCGATGGCTTGCCTTCGATTGTCAGACAGCTGAACCTGTTTCAAAGACTTTAGATTTCCACATTTGGCACAGCTGTTGTGAAAAAGCATCGACTCAAAAGATGCACATCTGCATGTGCCAGTTATACCCCACCAAAGTCAATTTCTTAAATTGTCTTTGAGTATCAGTTCTAAGTGCTCCCATTCGGACTCTCTCTTGTTCTCTGGAACTTCAGGCCAAGGTCAGACATGTTTTTTCCTATTTGGAGGGCTAGTTGATAGGCGTTCCAACCTGATCTGCGACACAACCTCTCTTTTGGCACAACCATTCCGGCTACCAATTTTTGTGAAGAGTACATTTTTTTTCTTGTTCCTAATGAGCAAGTTGTGTTGATTTGTGTTGTTCAGTACTAATGAGCGCCTCTTCCTCTCCCCAGAGGGTGGGCAGCATTCTCAGCTGTATCTCACTTTTCGAGAGGCAAGAGGCTAACATAATGCTGACTCTCCTGGTTGCTGGGCAAACTGGCAGTGGGAAAAGCAGTCATCCCTCTAAGGCTACTTTTATTGAGTCTCAGCCCACAAAAGCATGACAAGCAGAGTCATGACAGTTTTAAGCCAGTGCATTCGTTCTATCAAGACCTGGAGAAATATCAACACACTGTCCACTGTGGTTCTTCCTGTCAGAAACAAGTCCAGTTCTGCAGGATGCGCTGGCAGATCCCAGGCCAGACTGCTTCCTGTATGCCTTCCATCTAGTTCCACTCCTCGTGCTGACACTTCACTCCAACAGGTTGCTTGCACCAACGTCACACTTCTTTTTTTTAATATATATATAAAATTGGTACAAGGAATTCACAAAACCTACTTTCAGTCTGTGAGGCGGCTGAGACTAGACACATTTGCAGCTCTTAGATAAAACAGGTGCGTGACCACATCATGGCGAGTTCAATCATCTGTGTCTAGCCTGCACTGGATAATTGAGTCAGTCACTGATTTAATACAGTAAAGAAAGCAAAGGTCAGACTCATTACATTTTAAATTCTAATGGTAATAACATAATATGGAATTCAAAAATGCAAAAACTAGGAACAGTAAAGAACTTCATGAAAGAGGGTTACCACTTAAAGTGACCCTTCACCTTGTCACCTTTAAGAATCTACATATACAAGATGAATAGTTAATGCATGTGGATATGATTTTACATTCCTAGCGTCATTTCCTAACATCTTCTACCAGCAATGGGTTTGACAAATTTCAAATTCACTACTGATGTACACTTAACATAATGATGGCCTCGACATACAGAAAATGTGCTGGTGCTGGAGTAAAAGGAGTGCTTAATATAGATCTGTGTAATCATATGTACAGCTGAATAGATGCATTAGTTTGCATCCGAAAGCTCTCCTGGGAAGTGTCTTACATACAGCATGCAAATATTCAAAACACATGTACAAAATTCATATTACCAGGAGTTCTAGCGAGATTGCGATAACCTTTACATCTGTATGCTTATCAGGTTCAAGTAGTTAAAAGTAACGATGCCAACACAACAGCCTTGTAACTAAATCCAACATCATATCCATCCATGTAAACGATACCAGTGAGCGTAAACAAATTACAATAATGTCCTCTCTAAATCCGCTTCAACTTTAGGAAAGGTAAGATCTACTGTGAGGCTATTGTGTTTGACTGCTCTAGTTTGAGCTAGGTGTGCCCAACAGCTGAGTATTGCCAGGTTTCAGTGAACCTTTGAATTCATCTCATTGCATCACAAACAAACTCATTTTTGAGCTACAGTGGCAAGTTCATTCATGCAGCACAAAGTCACGACGTATACACACACACACATTACACACAGGTGTTACTGCTCAGCCGTTCCTCACGCTGGCCACAGGATCCACTTGAATAATCAATCTTGCCTATAATTACTGCACAAGTGCACAAACAATTTTGCACACAGATGGGCACAAACACACACAGTATCTAATACAGCAATGAGCAGAGTTGACGGCAAACAACGTGATACAAAAAGACACAACCAGAGTGGTGTCAACCAGAATTAGAGGTGAGATAGTGAGTGACAAGCTGTTCTTCTGCTGCTCCTCAAGATTTACTTCAAAAGTGACTCCAAGGGAAATGCTACAGAAGCTACAATGTGGAAGAAGCACATGAATATGTCAGCACATACGTCAATGTAGTCCCAGTCTGGTTAGATATACTTAACATATATCAGAGGTGAAGGGCAAGCTCTCTTTCTGACCTTCTACGGCCTTACTGCCCTACTCTGACACTATGTGTCTTTACGCATGCATAAACAGACACAGATAGACACTAGTACACACAACAAATATCGATTAAAGTCCTCTTTTCCATTACTGTTGACAGGCGAGACTGAATATGCCAACAAGATTTACAGTTAATGTCAGTCAGCAGTAAGATATGAACACTCATCAAGACAGACACAACCATAAACACACACATATTCACACACGTAGACACACACAGATTTGCACATGAATAAAGTTCACTGCTACTTATTATTCACATGTATGATTTTTTGGCATTTCGGAAAGCTACAATAATTAAGAGATATTGAGAAACTACCATTTTTAACTTTCACAATATAAATTACATGAACCAAGTAACAGTAAAGTGCATCATTACATTTTCATGTAAAAGACCAATTGTATATATATATATATATATATATATATATATATATATATATATATATATATATATATATATATATATATATATATATATATATATATATACACACATGGTGATATGGTTTATAAAACTTTTCCATAACACAAGACTACACTACAGACTGATTGCATCCACAATGTGCATCCATGTGACCGAATCATGTTTTACTGAAGAGGCAGGCAGTTCCAGTGAGAATGACAACATTCTGTATATCATCTCTTGAAAATTATGGCACTGAGATAAAAAAAACAAAAAACAAACAAAAAAAACCAGAGAGAGCTTTCCTCCTGTGAACATTAACATGTTAAATATCCTAAATGCAGATCATGATCATTTAAAACTACACTACCAGAATTCCATATGTATTTTTTTTCATAGTTTTGATGTCTTCAGTATTAATCTACAATGTATAAAATAATTAAATAAAGACTGAGAATGAGAAGGTGTGTCCAAACTTTTGACTGATGGTGTATGTTTTGACCACCAAGTGTGATTGGTTCTTTGCAGTCAGAGCTCATTATCCGTAATTAACCATATCTAAAGGTAATTAACTCATTAGTGTTGTGAATCACAATAAGACTGAAAGAGTAAAACCAGTCCTTTAAGCTTCCTTGAGATTAATTTCACTATGGAATAAACAGTAGAGATGGATCTCCCCTGCTGTGAAGAGGAATGTAGCAGAGGACTATTGTAGTGTAGCTTATTGGAAGTGTGTATATTGCCTGGGGTCTCACTTTTCCATTGGCAGCAGAATAGAGAGTGCAGTATTACTGTATTGACTTCAAGGGTTGTATTCTATCTTTGAGAGTGCCTGCTACTGTACATACCATTTCATTTCAGTTGCATAGTCAGACAACTGAAGGCTCATGAAATGTTACTCGAGATGATTTTGTCTCGGGGTGGATGACACTCCAGCCCACTAATGGTTAGAAATCACATATTAAAATCTGCTGTCCTTTCCTTTATGGTTATAGATATAATATTACATTGGAGAGAGGTGTTCTCCTTGTGCAAACACAATTAATATCTGAACCAGACCTGTAATAAAAGGTCATTCTGACTGAGCTTATATTAATGTCTTCATATATTCCCAGCCTTCTTTCAGACTAGACACATTGAAAAGTGGATGAAAACAAAGAAAATAATAAAGAAAAAGGGAATAAAAAGAATGAAAGTAAAAAAAAAAACAAAAAAAAAAAACAGAAACTATGTAATGGAGGTAACCGAAAAGGTGAGCAGATCAATAAACCAATCATTTGTTAAATGAAAATTAGCTATCCTCTAGTGAACATTAATGGACAATAATCATAATAAAACTTGTTTGTGCAGCACTTCAAAAAAAGTTACAAATAGCTTTACATAACTGGGATCGAATCATTTCAAGAAAACAATTAGGTCAACAAAATCATGCAATAAAAATAATACAAAACAAAATGGGATAAAACAGCCAACAATAACACAAGACAAAACCAACAGAACGTAAGACACAATAAAACACTGCAGTGATATTAATAAAAGGCCTTTAAAAAAGAATTCTCATTCTACGAGTCTTAGATCTATATGTTGGATGCTCTATAGCTACATGAAACTGAATGCAAAAGACCAGTCAAGTGTAGTTTTGGCTTAACAGTCATAAGAGCTCTGCCTAAAAAAGTTGAACCGGATCCCTGACACCAACCTAGTTTTCAAGGTGAACCAGGAGCCAATGTTTTACTGTGTCAGTTAAGATCAAACCAGCATCACGTGAAATGAGGACAGATTCTGCCCTAATGTGAGCAAAAACCTGACTGAAATATATCATATATTATCATAATCAAGGTTTCATGAGAAATGGCTGCACTACCCTGAAAAAAAACACAGATAGTGGAGGGAGAACAGTATTCAAAAACAGTTGGTCCAAAGTTCTTACAAAACCTTCATTTATTTGACATGGCAGAACATTTAAAGACCTTTATGGAGGCTTTAGTTTGGCACCAGTGTCCTTTAAAATGGTCAATGAAAACGTCCGGAAGAGTGAGAAAGACTGAGGGCTTTCAGAGAAGAGATGGTTCACCGGTGATGTGGCCAATCTGCAGTTTGATGTCATTGATTTTGTTAGTGAAGAGAGGCAGACATTGCTCACAGATCTAGACCGAATGCTCAATTTGTTGGCTATGAAGAGGGTAAAATACAGAATCGATAGTCCTGACAAACTTCTGTGTTTGTTGCCTTGTAGTTTTTTTGCAGCAATGTTGGATAAGGAGGGTTACATGGTTTATTTTAGTGTTTTTTGAGCTTTATTTTAGTATCCAAATGCACACTGTCCCAAAACATCTCTAATAATGTTCCATTAGAGTTGCCAAGTTTGCTCCTCTTCTCCCAAATACAAGACTGTTGGGATCTGCACTAAAGAAAGAACAAGCATGTACCCGCAGATAGGAAAGTCTACAACTGGTCTGTAGTGTGTCATACTGAGACAGTGTTTTTCTCCATCTTGTTCCCTCTCTCTGCTTTCCCTCTTTGGGCAGGACCTTGTGCACAGATGGAGGAGCTAGGGAGGAAGAGGGATGAATGGGAAGTGAGACGAGAATAAGGGGAAGGGGTGTTACACAGGGTCATCTCTATCTGAATCACTCCCTCCCTCTCCCTTTCTCCCTTGATGGATGTTGTGACCAGATGGAGGTGGGAATATGCTAGCCACGTCTTGTGCCCCTGCTGCCACTGTGAATGAAGCTAAAAATAGCGACATGGGACCATGAGAGGCTTTCCAAAAAGATGCCCACCAATCACTGATACAACATTTCACATGTCAATCTGTGTGTGACTGAGAGTGCATTTAGAGGAACTGTCAAACCACTGTTGTGCGTCAGAGTAGAGACAGAAGCAGGGAGACAAAGACACGAAGTGTGAATGAAAGAAAGGGTGAAAGGAGGCAACAGAGAGAGAGTAGGCAGAGAGAAAGAAACACAAAGTCTGGGATGTAATAATACTAATGAATGTAAAATGATAGAGGAAGAGAGGATGAGGAAAACTGGTATATAGACGCACATATGAAATATATAAACAGTAGTTGCAAAACTTTGGACACTCCTTTTCATCCAAATGTTTTTTCTGGATTTTTTACTATTGTCTACATTGTAGGACACTAAAACTATGAAACAGCAGATCTGAAAGTACTTAGCAAGCGAAAAAGTAAGTTTTATATTCTTCAAAGTAACCACCTCTTGCTTTAATTACAGCTTTGCACATTCTTCGCATCAACCATCTTCATGAGGTGTTCTCCTAAAGCTTTTACAGCAATTGTGAAGTAGGTCTACATATTCTGGCCACTGCTTTTCCTTCACTCTGCTTTCCAACTCCTCACAAACCATCTCAATTGAGTTAAGGTCAGGTGATTGTGGAGGCCAGGTCTTCTGATGCAGCAGCTCCATCACTCTCTTTCTTGGTCAACTAGCTATTACAGAACATGGAGGCAAGTTGTGGGTCACTGTCCTCCTGAAAGACGATGATGGTCCTGCTAAGTGCAAACAGGATGGGAGGCTGTGTCACTGCAGGATGTGCTAGAAGACATGCTAGTTAAACGTTGTCTCGAATTCTGAATAAATCTCCACACGGCATCACCAGCAAAGCACCCTCACACCGTCCTATTCCGTGCGTTACGGTGTCTCAACAAATTTAGGCATCAAAACACCAAAGTACAGATTTCCAATGGTCTAATGTCAATTCTTTGTTGTTCTTGGCCCAAGCAATTCACTTGTTTTTATTGGTCTCCCTCAGGAGGGATTTCTTTACAGCAATTCAACCATGATTGCCTGCCTCATACAGTCTCTTACGAACGGTTGATGTTGAGAAGTGTCTGCTACTTGAACCATAAGAAGCATTGATGTGGGCTCTAATCGGAGGTGCCTGTTGGTGGTTTCTGAGGCTGCTAACTCTAATGAACTTCACTGCAGCAGAGGGAATTCTTGGTCTTTCCTTCCTGAGGCGGCCCTCATGAGAGCCAGTTTCATCACAGTGTTTGATGCTTTTCACAACTGCAGTTTTGAAATTTTCTTAACTGACTAAACTTCATTTGTCAAAGTAATGATGAATATCGTGGCCAAAACATTGATTACTACAGTAGCCAAATACAGTTATTTTCTATGTACAAACACTACCTTTGTGCAGTTTCAATGATGGTCTCAAATGCATTAGGAAAGCAAGAAATCCCACCAACTGACTTTGGACAAGGTTACAAATGCTAATTGGAAACCATTTCAGGTCACTACCAGATAAAGCTGGTTAAGATACTACTTTGACAAATTTAAGTTATAAAAATATATTTTACTTTGTGGATTTGTATTTGTGGTATTTCATAGTTCTGCTGTCTTCAGTATTGTTCGGAAGGAAAAGTGTAATCCATGAAAGAGTAGATGTGTCCATATTTTTGAGTCGTACTATAAATACACAAGGTATTTAAACTAACTATTCATATGCAGAGAACAGGATGGGACAATAATACAATGCTAGTATGACAGAATGAGAGGAAAGACAAAAACCTAAGCAGTAACAATGGAGAGAAACAGCAGCATAAAAAAGAGAGATCAGCAGACCGCTCACATCCAAATAGGTAGTTTAATTCTATTTCAAAACATACTGTATTGAGGCAACATTGTAATCAACAAGGTATTTTTTGTCTTGCACCTTAATATCCTCGCCTCTGAAGAAATACCAGCATCCATAAACTCATCAAAAAGTTAGTGAGTCAACAGTTAAACATGGGCCAGTGTTTTTAATTCTGAGTGGACTGTGTCACAAACCCCACTACCACCACACATGAAAACTATTTGCTTGTTGCCCACAAGATCAGTTAGCTAAGATATAAGCATGTAAGATAGAACTTTTAAGGATATTGGGGTTTAAGGATGAAGAACAGGTCTTGGCACCAGTCCTGGCTCCGGGGCATATAACCGGGGCCCCGGAGACTGTTAAACAAAAGGTTCACAATGCTGGCAGCCAGACTACGGAAACAAACAGAACAAGAGAAGCAAAGGCCCATACGATAAATGGTCTGATGTAAAAAGAACAATCTTCCGTGTAATAGCATTGGCAAGGCAGCAGTAGCTGCAGTGCAGAATTATGTCAAGAAAAGACCCAACAAGAGCTGAGAGTAAACAGTGCTGGAGAAGTATATGGGAGAAACAACCCCACTGGATGGAAAACCACCAATGCTAAGTGAGTAACAGATCTGAAAGCAGGCCACTGTTGTTTTCCACAGTAGGAACCAGTCACCATCCAAGCAGCAGAAATACAACAACAGAAACACGAGGAACTGGACAGCATTAACACTTGTGCTGCATCAGACCTGTTTCTTAAAAAAGTTCTAAAGGTCCTGGATGGTGACTAGTTTCTATGGTTGTCCTCAAGAGAGGATATTAATGTGTCCAGACATAATTAAGCAAAGAAGTCTCAGTGTGACTGAGAAATTACCCATGCAGCCACAGCAGTTATGTTTTAATTTTTCTTAATGTATGCAACTCTATTTCAGTGTTGCCTGTCCATGGCATTTCCTAAATGTGTTCATTTTTATCCATCAAGTTTAAAAGCTATACAAGGTGAGAATCATTTTATTTCTTCCCTTCATCCAAAGTATAGCTTCAACTACTGACCATTCAATTAAAAGCCCGTATTATAAAAGTATTATTATTTGTTTGTTTTGATAGGGAAAAAATTAAATGGCAAAAATCAATGTGACACTGTTAAAGGGTGCAGCTGTACTGAAAACTGGAGTTTTAATGTAGCTTTACAGGAAATTTTGGCTTATCATTTAGCTGTACAGCTGCAAGTTCACCGTTTTGGCTCAGTCTCACTTCTTATTACTTATTTTCAGTTGCTACAAGCAGTTTTTTTTTTTTTTTTTTTAACCTGCTCAGCACCAAAAAGTATACCTACACATTTAGCAAATAGCTTGTTAACATGGTGGTTTTGCAGCTAGTGAACTGGATATTTCCCTCAGGAGTTCACCAAAATCATTTTGAAAAAAAAAAAAAGAGTGGATATTGCAATGACAACTTGCAAAGTGGCCAAAAACACAACTCCAAACGAATGATGCTGTTGCTCAGTATTTCCTCGATGTGTATACAAATTTACCAACAAGTTCATGGCTTTACCTCACAAGTTGAGAGGCTGCCCCAGTGGCCAAAAACCACTCAAATACTGGTCCATAACTTATTCAAATACGTTTTTCTTATTCAGGTGTCTTATTCATATATATAACAGCAGTCAGAAAGATTAGCAAAAGCTGCTAAGAACCAGCCTAGCTTCCATGGCAGCTGTATTGCTTATTGCAGTTTGAGAAATAAGGTGTATCTACCCTTTTAATACATTTGTTTGAGAGTTTAAGGCCTGCTGCAAACCAATGGGTAGGGCTAGTATATTGCAATACCAACATCATGTCATACACCAATGTTATTAAGTACCAAGTACAATTCCATTATCTTGATGTTCTATCAACTTCTTAATTGGAATTCCAAAAATAATCTACATGAGAATATGTATCTTGGTTATGTATTGATGTCCTAATCAATTTGTTGGGCCTGATCCCTATCTAGAATTTTGGGTATCTCCAGTTCAGAGTTCGATCTGACTTCCTTACATGGTGATTAACTATCTGTCTGACACACTGAAATAGCCATAGTCTTTTATTTCAGCACCTTATTTTTCAACATCTTTTTACTGAGCTTTGAGTTCAAAATTCTTAACTTGATAGCTTAAATTACATTGACGTGAAAAAAAGTTGAACTTGAAAAATGCAGCTCCAGAAACTGATGTGATGCAATCAGCTAGAGAGAAAACAGTGTATATCAGTGTTGCAGAGTGATGCTTCTTGTCCAATAAAAACAATCTTTGGCAGTGTGCAGACTTCAGAGAACACCCAAACCCAGCCACAGCAACAATCTTATTTTTTCATTTGGCTTGTTATCAAGTTACTCATAGGATTACTGTTAATTAGCAACAACTGATATGGCCAGCCATTGGCAATGTTTTTTTTCTTTTCTTATTACCTTCTTTTCCTAAAATGAGAAGCTAAAGGCAGCCTAATAATTGAGTAGTTAGGATGCATCACACTTGTGCAAGGAGTCCTAGGTTTGATTCCTGTCTGGCCATACCGTTCCTGCATATCTTGTCTTGCACTGACATATTTGTCTCCCATGGTTTCATGGTTAGAGGGTATGAACCTGGAAAGCACCTCAGGTCCGCGGGCACAAATCTGTTAGTTGTTCCAAATTGCAGGAGTAAAACCTGCGTTGATGCAGCATTTAGCATTCATGCTCCAAGCTGCTGGTTACATCTGCCTCAGGACCAGAGACCAGCTGGAAGTGTTAAAAATGTTGAAACATAAATTTCAAACCTACCTCCTCAGCTTGGCATTTGATTATGTAGGGTTTATAGACATTTCTTACTTTATTTTATGCATTTACTATACTATCTTTACATGCAATCTTGGGCCCAAACTGGGCCAGCTACACCAGCAGCACAGACCAATTACATACTAACAGAAGGGTGCATCCCTGACCGAAAAAAGGCAAAACAACATTTTCAAACCGACAGTGCAAGTACACGGTGGTTAAGTACGAAAGGATAACTGGTACTAAATGGATCAAACTACCAGAAGACTAAATAATAGATACTAGAAACAGGAAAGCTTGGGATTCTACAAGTGATCACAGTACTTTTATGGGGAAGTAAGAAATGCACTCAACTGTCAGTTCAATGAAAAGATTCAGGAGATTCAAGCCATCACATAAGATCTGTCATCAGATATTCATTTGATAAGCTAGCCAAGAGAACACCTAAAGGCTGACGGCATCAAGACTAAGACACCAGGAACAAATGTTTTTATCTGGCTGCTTATATAACACAAGCGTTTCCGTCACCAATCAGTCAGTCGCAGGCCCAGAACTCTAAGGCCACTAGATAAAGGACACCTGGGAGGATTATAAAATACAGTAAGTCTTTTTGTCATCATCGCCAGATCAGAGATAGCTTCACCACAATGAGAAAGTGACACTGATGTGATTGAAGCTACTCTACAAATTCTCAGCTGCAACTCTACCAAACTGATGAAGACAGATGAGGCCCAATGATGCTGCATCCATTTTATTCACAGCAATACTAGCCAGCCTCTTCACTGAATGTTCCATGCTTGGCAACCTTCACAAAAATGGCATCAGGTAGCATTTTAATAAGAGATACAGCCTGGTTCTGGTAATGGGATCTCCAGGGTGGAAAGGGCTAAAACTTATACCTTGTACAGCTCTAGTGCTTCTCAAATATGCTCTTTCTCCAAACGAGCTTTAATTTTAGTTTCTCTTGCTTGCAGGAACTACTTTCTATAAGACTAGTTGGGTGGTTTATTACTTAAAGGTCAGTTAAAATTCTGTAACATTAAAAAACATCTCATTACCACCAAAAACCTGTCAGAATTCACAGAGAATTTTATCTAAATTCCTCCAACCTAAGACTTTATCTAAGATGGAGTTAGAGAGAGAGAGGAGCTCAGTAAGTGATCAGGAGAGTATCCTGAATGAAACATGAAGCATCTTCAAGTATATAAGCAAATTGGCTCCTGAACATAAACTGCTCGGAAAATATCTAAAGACAGGGAAAATGTTTGCAGAGCAGGCACGGTACCTTACAAACCCGAGCCCTTGCATTATAACACAGACAGACAGAAAAAGGTGGAAAAATAACTGAAAAAGAATATTAAGGACATAAAAGACGACAGAATATGTAGAGTGCAAAGTTCAACGCTAAGTGTAGAGGTTTAAAATGCAATCAGGAACAAGACTGAATCTCACACCCAAGTACTTCATAAATGTGCACAGGAAAATGTGCACCTGGTAAGGGTTTGATCCTCCAAGCCATCTTTTTTGTTTTTTCCCCCAATAAGAGACCCAAAAAACAGAGAATAAAGAGCTAAGACTTGGGACAACCAGACAAGGACGTGGTTTTCCAAAGAGGAGAGTGACCAGACTTGAGGAGGACACACATAGGCTCAAGTCGGTAAGAGGTTTTCTCCTACCCATTAACAGTGTAAGTTTTATTTTCCTTTACTGGACTAATCATCATCACACTGTAATAAGGCTGACAGCAAAATATCTTCTCTGAATGAATAAAATAAAAGAGACTGCACTGAAAAAGGCAACAAGAGAATCAAATGGAAAATACGGATTAAAGCAGGTAGAGAGAGGTGGTACAGACTATTTATGTCTGTGTCTCACTCTCCTCTGTTGAAGAGATGAATGACACCCATTAGCAGTATTGGGAAGGTGTCTCTTTTTGCTCCAGTCATAGAAATAGAGTTTTGGTGGAGCTGGATATGATGAATGATAAATGACACCTGATACCATGATATGAAAAACGCTATGACTGAACAAATGGTGGTTCTGACTGCTAATGCAACTTCACAGTCTCCTTGTTAAGACGGTGCTTAGTTAAAGTTGCACCAAGGGCTTAGCAACACTTATGTAATAGTGGACTTGGCTTAGGCTGACTTCAGGTTTGCCACTGCTGTTTATTCCATTATAGCATCTCACCAGCTCTACGAAGAAAATATCAAACACCGTCGGCATTTCACCTTTGGGATCTCATTTAAAGTGATATCTTCAATTTTACTGGAAACAACATGCACAACAGCTCACCTCCAAAAATAGGACCAACAATAATACTGATACTTCAGACTAATTAGGGAGCCAAAATACTGGCAACTCAACAGGCCACGAGATTGAAAAAGGAAGTATGAGGATTAAACCATTTTATACTTTGGCTTTTCCTCTCATGAGGCCTCACTCCTCCCTTCTTTCCCGCTGAAAAGGGAAAGTGCTGCCCGGTGTGATCTTTGCATGGTGCTTCATTCTCCTGATCCAGGCTTGAAACACACCAGGAGATGTGTAATCCTACTTCAGGCAGACTATTCTAGTGTAATCTCCTGCTCACTCAGAGTACACACAAGTCACTTCTGACTGCTCCATAAAAGATTCAAACTGTCAGAATCTGGCCATCTGTCATCTGCCTCAATGTTTGTCTGTCAGCCTTTCAGACACTCTCTCTGTTTGTCTTTCTGTCTGTCGCTATGTCACACCATGTGCTCTTGCTTTTTTGTCTATATACCGGACCAAATGTGGCTGCTTGAAAATGAAACTAATGATGTGGTGAGCATCTTTACATTACATAAGCACATTAAGGTAAGTCCCTTGGTAATGGGATTAGGACTTATGGGCATGTGTGTGTGTTTGTGTGTGAAGGTGTGTGGGTTCATACAGTGCAGCTCTGTGTGTCTATGATATGTATGCGCATGGTTGAACTTGTGTGTGTGTGTGTTTTTGCTTGATTGAAAAAAAAACAACATTTTTGTTCACAGAGAGCCATTCTGCAGCACCTTTAGGGAATTCTCTGCTTTCTTTTCAACTGCCCTCCTTTTATTTCCTGTCTTTATTCTGGCCATACAGTGCCAGAGCCTCGCTAAGATACAATGGGTCATTTCAGCCAACAACAATGAAGTAATCAACAATAACAAACACAAAGCCAGACTCCTGCCTTTGTCATCAACGTCTGGAAATAGAATTAACACTTGAACAGAACCTCCCAGAAAAAAATAAATAAATAAAATAAAAACTAACGTAGCAACTGAACCTGAGTATGCAGTGACTGGCTGCAAAGGTATAATCTGCATTTGCTATACCAGTAATAGAGGATGTCTCCAGTGGCAAAGTGAGAGCAAAACGAGTAGTGGTGAGTCGGTAAGTGTTGACACACAGGCACATTAGTAATAAAAAGCTGATGCTCCAATGAAAATGCCACATGATGTCTCCCTGATAGTGTGTTCTTATGTGTGATTACTGACATGGAGAGAGAAAGTAGCAATGGATATGTACAGAATACATGGGGCCAGCATGTGTTGCACTGAACACTTTATTCTGTTCTGCCACCACTAAAGGGTGAAATGTTTCGTCTCTGCGCTTATCTGCAGTTCCAGACAAACAACTTATGTTCATCGTCATTTTAACCTGTAACTTCTAATGGACATTTAATGTGAATGCTGTTCTTACTTTACAGCAAAAAATTAAGCACGTAGTCGCTAGCTGAATGAAAGAGAACAATATCAATTTGTTAAGAATGGCTGTTAAACACAACAGGACACCTATTGTTAAATCCGTATGAAATAAAATAGCAGAGCTGGGCAAAATTAATGAAATTAACTCCTTTAGGATGTGGACATTTGCCCTGTTCCAGACTCCCTCCTGCAGCAAATACATACACACACTTTATCATAGTGATTCAGTGAAGAGACTACACTGAAATTTGGAATGTGAAGGGAATAAACGATCAATGTCACAGTCTAATGGTTCCGGGGATTTTTTTCTGTGGCTGCAATAGTACACAGTCGCAGGCTCCATCTTCAGGGAAACGGCTGCTTTATTAAGAAGAATATAGGATTGTATCCACTATTCCGTCTGGGTGCAGAGTGACGACAGAGGGATGGAGACAGCTCGAGGTAAAGTTTCACAGTTGAGCTGTAACTATCACGATTCTCTACTTTGTGTCTTCCTGTGGATTTGCGATGCCTCTCACAGCCTCCTTTATCCCTCACGCCTTTTTCTCTCCCACTCCCTTCCCTCCCTCTCCCGCTCTCACCCTAAGTGGCCAGTTGTCAAAGTCAGCTGAAGCCCAGTTAATGAAGAGGTAGATTTATTAGCGAGGCATCAGTGCAATAGGCGGTGTGGGGGGGAGTGGAACCCCTAGAAGCCAGCGAGCAAATACAGCCACTAAGTGTGCATGCCAAAAAACAGAAAGAGAGGGAAAATGAGAAAGAGAGGGATAGGAAAGAAAGGGATAGTAAAGAAAGACAGAAATAGGAGAGAAGATGTTGAAAAGAAATAAAGAACAGAAAAGAGGCAGTCAGAGAGGAAGGGGGAGAGGCAGCTTCCCTCTCTTTTCTACTCTCTCCAGCAGTGGCTACAGAACAGGCTCTTACCGTCTGTTGTAGGTCTGGGATTCCAATGCGGATGACCACGGTGTTGCCTGTCGGCTCCTCCATGGGTGCTCTTGCACTGTGGCTACGCTCTGCGCCGGGACGGAAAGCCGGAACGCCGTGAGGAACGGGAGCACCACTGTCCTCTTCCCGGGAGCTGTTGCTGTCAGTGCTGGCCCCCTGGCTGCCGTTTGCTGCGTGTGTGTGAGGGTGTGTGAGTGTGTGTGAGTGTGTGTGTGTGTGCTGCTGCTGCTGCTGGTCCTGCCGTGGAGGGCTGGGTGGCTCATGTTTGCCGGCTGCCGGACGCAGAGGCATGCTCCGTGTTAGGGGCTCGGTCTACGTCTCTCTCTCTCTCTCTCTCTCTGTACACACACACACACAAACACACACACACCACACACACGGGCAGGCGAGCGCACGCATACACTGATGGCTCTTGCTCACACTACACGCACACACTGTTTGCAGCATGCATCACTCGCCTGGGAGAGAAAAAAGAGGGAGGGAGAGAGAGGCAGGGAAGGAGGGTGGCAGGGAGGGAATGGGAAAAGAGGAGGGGGTAATGGGAGATTACAGAGAGATAGAGGGTAAAAACACAAAGAGGAGATAAGTGCCGAGGGAACTTGAAACTAAAATCCACAAGAAATGCAGAGATAACGCAAGACTGGAGAAATTACATTCATGGAATGGTTCAAAATTATTTATCTCTATCTGTGATTTACACAAAAGATAATCCTTAATGCCATTAGCTAAAAGAAAGACGCACATCCATTTAGTCTTAACATAGAGCGACACATATAAAACAAATACTGAAGACAATGAGCAGATTGGAGATTTGCATAAAAATATCTGGTTATGTCAGATCAACAGCAGCATTACCAATTAAAGCGCCTAATAAACTCTGCACATGTTGATGGTGCAATGTTCATAATGTGACAGCCGCTGCCACACACTGTTGCTCTGGTGTAATAACACTGTGGTGACATCAGGACAGCACAAGTGGGTGTTTGTTCAGATCAATGTGGGGCAGGATTTGGCCTTCATGCTTCACTTTATCTGTAGTGGGTGTCACTGATCAAAAGCCTGCCTGTTAAACATCAACGCGCAGACAGAACAAACTGCTATAAATTTACATGAGGCTTTCGTGGGAGTTTTTCTCATTGAGTTTCATTCTCATAGCGGAGAAGGGGGGGCATTTTTTTTATTTACCGTTTCATCACAGGTGGCCTACAGAGCCCTGAGAATAGGACTGTGACTAAGGGCTAAACAAATAATGTCAATCTGACCTTGATTTCCATCTAAATTCATCGTAAGCCAGACATCCCAAAGCGATTCCATAGTCTGAGTGACTGCCATGATTTATGAAGAGAGATGTCTTGTTTTTCCATTGACCAAAGACCGTGCTTAAGGTACTGGCTTATTCTGTTCATGCACCCGCACTCAACTGAACTCGGAATAACAGCAGAAATACTCATCAGAGGAGACCGTTGCATGCCCTCTGTGTGTGACAAACACTTAAAGGACCAGTATGCAGGATTGAGGAGAATCTCTTAGCAGGAATGGAACAACTACAAATCGCTCCGCTGTTGTTAGCTGAGCCCTTTATATCTGCAGACTGAGTGGATCCTTTTCCACACAGCCACTAATGGACAATGAATCACTGGCTCGACGAAGGACGTTTCCCGTTTTTGCGTTGAAGTGGCAGCCACCGTCGGTTCTCCTACACGTTTGTCAATGTATTCAGTCGGCTGTAATCTGCAACCTGACCGTTAGATGTCACTACATGTAACACGCTGGTCCTTTAACAGCTTGTATATTGCCAATTACGCAGCCCTCCACTTGAACTCAACTCCTCATGTAAGGAAAATGTGCCATAAAACATTTGTGGCAGGTCTCTAAATTATTAATCATGATCTTAAGTCAGTGCTATGCTCCATTGTGTTCTCAGTGCCATCCTTGTTCACGTTGACCCGACAGCCCCAAGACAGCATTTCATTATTAGGTGGAGTTTAAAGCAAGCACTTGAATGAGAAAGTGTTGAAAGCAAGCAGCTGTTACACAAGTTAATGTGGGCAACTGGGCTGAAACACACATGCATACATACAATACTGTGCACTTAAGAGGTTTGAATTCTTATCCATCACGTAATAGCACCAGAAAGGAGTCTGACAACACCTCAGCAACCCTGAACACATAGCCAGAGTCATAAAGACATATCTTCAGTAATCAGAAGCACAGGGGGTCCTGCAACAGATGGTGTTGTCTGCATAGAGCATTGATCTACACATCATTGACTCAGTCTGGGAGAGAAGAGACAGAAGACACTGAGACAGCCTAAATCAACATAATAATATGGTAAGTTGTCCAAAATACTTGCACTAAGTCCTAAAACATCCCGATAGTAGCCTACTGTACAGTAAATGCTCACATGTGCAAAAAAACACACCCCACATGCTCCATTTGATCTGCAACAAGTCCTTGTTGGTCTCACAATTCATGTAGATATTTGTATCTTATTAAATCAGATAAAGGTACTGAGGTGTTAGGTTAATTAAAGGATAGACAAGAGCAAGATTAAATGCCATCGTAACAAATAACCTGGATGGTATCTTAAAGAAGATGATGATATCAATGCTGCGAGATAGCAAATGGTGTTCGGTGATTGAAGGAGATGTGTGAGACAGAGAAGGGGAGGGGATAGAGTTTCTGCCAGTCTTTCTTAATCTAGTAAAGTTTTAGTTTGTCTCACTGGATTTCCTGTGATGGAAGATTTAGCCAAAATATCACCTCATTAAAGAAGAAAAGTCTCTGATTTCTGCCAAGACGTTCCCAGAGAAGAGAGTTTAAAACTTAATCCTGCTCTTGTCCTATATGTGGAACAACACTGTGGAAAAACTGAACTGACAGGAGAGTCTCACAGCAGATATCATTGTGCTAATTTGGAGGGTTTGCTTGCAACTGATGTAAAACACAAATATTGGTGAAGATAAGGCTTGCAAAACAAACCCATTTGTGAGCTTAAATAAATACGGACTTAAATCGTTCACATATTTTCTTCTCATTGGATATTGTTGGGTGCAGGTTCACCCAGCACCAACCACTACAGAGTCATGCATGTGAGTGCATTGCCACTGCTGGACACTCCATACTATGTAATCCCATTAGCACTGAAGAAAGAGCATGACAGAGGATTTAGCTGGTAACTCTAACTCTATATGGTTTGGCCTGTTGGGTCTTAGGCTTAAAATTGATAACACTTAATCTTGCTATTTTGCTCAATATTCACATTTAATATTGCAATTCTATGTCCTTTATAGACTGGGACAAGTGGGTTTTGTTGTATTTTAAACATCATACATTAGCACCAATACAAAGAATACATCACTTGAATTGTTCAAAATGACTGAAATCTGGTACAATCTCTGTACAGTAACTCCACTGTACATTGAAGCAGATCACACAGTAAACTCTGGGAGTGTGGCAAAGGGACCTAAGATGTGTTGCCAATAAGCAATGATTCCCCCAGATAGCTGAGAAAGGGCCATGCAGGGATTTCATCCTTCTTGCATCATGCAAGGATAAACTGTGTGGGCTACAGCACTTCTACATACAAAGAACGAGTTATCTGGTTGAATAGACTGCATAAGAAAAAGACATGGTACAAAGAACTGGGGTTAGTAAGCGGTACATTTTTCACTCAACTGGCTTGAACCACTTTCCCTTCCTATTTTGGAGGCTTCCAAGTCTATTAAGATTTAAATTACTTGTCTGATGTCTGTTGTATATGAAAATATGAATGTAAATCTACAGCTACAGCTGAAACAACTGGTCAACTAACAGGATTGGGAAATTGGAATGGAAATGCATTCACAGCAAGTTTGATTATCATTTAATTGTTTGATTAATAAGCAAGCAAAATACCAAACATTCACTGGTCCCAGTTTTGTTTTGGACCATTTGTCTGACAGCATAAGCTATTTGAAAACATCCAGGGTTTTCCCTCGGCTTTCAGAGGGTTTAGGTGGTTTACTTTTATGCCTTTCACCAAATAACACGTTGTTCATGTTGGAAGAACAAGCATGTTGTATCAACCGGTCATGAATATTTATGTAACCAGACAAGCAATTTCTTTAGTCTTAAAACAGGCTACATTAGTTCTAACTTTTTACTGTACTTTATCCATTGTTTATTCATTGTTGAGGCTTACTTTCAATGACTTGCAATTTCTTTATCTTATCTGCATCAATAACTGCAACTACCATTCAGAGTTTGCAGTAGAGAGAGAAGATTCAGTCAGCTGTTTGATTGCAACAACAATCTGTCACAAACCAATTATCACACAAACATTCCTGCAAACACTAATTGCTGACTAGCAGTCATTCTCATTCCCGCATATCCTTCCATTAGAGATCAAGACACCTCTATTTTCATATTTTGTCAGCAAACAGAAATTTCATTATTGTTGCAGTATATGTCGCCTAAACGTAATTGTACGTTGATGCGGCTAAAGGTGCTGCGTAAAACCAGTCAGACGTGGCCTCTAAGTCTTTCTATGGTAAAGAAAACCCTGACATCACCTAAAATCAGAAAGTCTGTTTGCCACAATTGAATCTGATTAGCGTATGAATAAATAAAGCAAGTACTGAATTGAGCAATAGTGAAAATAACTTGCTGCACTACTCATGTCAATGTTTAACACACTGTTTACTGTATGAGTAATCTTTGCAGAAACCCATTTCCCACACACATACATATAAGTTTAAGCCCAAGCTATACTACTGATAAAAGCATAAATTCAACAAATGATAAGTACTTGGCACTGGTTCAACTACTTAATGAAATAGCTGGACCTTGAATGTGGCCGAAAAAATGACATTGCTATACCTAGAGCTGAATAATACAGTGTTATCATTCATCATCTTTTCCTAAAATTGTACAGTGACAAAATTCACATTGCATCTCTAATAAGGTGTGTAGTGTAGTATGATGACATCTTATCCCTGTTAAAACACTTCGCTCGGAACAGAGCTACCTGAAAAATACATGGGATCCTATAGGATAACACTGTAGTGGAGATTCTCTATCTCACTCCCAATGCTTGGGAACATTGAGAGTGGACTAGAATTATAAGGAGGCTAGCTCCTATGCCTCAGCTAACAGCTACTGCCTCTTCTCTCCTCGGCTCAGATCTCTTTCACCCCACCCCCCTCTCACCCCATCTCTTGCGCTCCAGTCCAGTGAAAACAAAGTGAATAATTCATGACCATACAGAGCAGCGTGTGCATGGATCCAGTGCAATGTATGTGTAGATCTGCTAGGTTTTAAAAGTCCTTGCCATAGAGCTATACACCAAGACATTCACAAGACTACCTGAAAATCACTTCATTCAAGGCATCAGCCAGTGCTACCTTCTCCCTTCTAAAACATCCACACTGGGGAAAAAATGGAGGCGGAGGCAGAGGGAGGGAGAAAGATAAAGGTAAGCAGTTGGCTGAGGTAGCATGAAGAAGAGTGGGTCAGAGAGAATGTGGATGAAACAGTCAGTGGGCCAAGAAAAAGTAGCGGAGGGAAAGGGAGCGTGGAAGAAAATGGGAAGTTAGCAGAGTAACAACAGAAAAGGGAGGTGGGAAGGTGGGAGACGGGGATGGAGAGATTACATACAGTCAGCTTTGACAAACCAGCCCATAGCCCATGGCCTGGAGTAAATGTGATAACTGTTCACAGACCCCATCAGAGCCTGCTTCACGCTCCTCTACACCTGGTAAAGCAAATGTCATGGCCACTCACAAACTGAACTCACCCAGGGCCACATTTATTCACACACATACATACACGCACTTTATCTCTTTGTCCCATAACACATTTTCTTCAGTTTTATTCATTTTTATCTTCTATTCTTACCTCAGTACCTCACTCTCTTTCATACTGAATTTGAATGAAGGTAATTCATTGGTGAGGCCGCGGAGCATCACATTAAAAATGAAGAATGTGGTTTTAGCCATCTGTTATTCTGTTCTGTACCATCTGTATTAGGGCTGCAAGATATTGGCGGGAAATAATAAATGACAATGCCGTATTTTGTTTTTCTGCGATGTGTAGAAAATACAGGAATTTTCTTTTCCTGACTGTGGCCAAAATATTTAATTCAGGTGATGCTGCATTTCCTCTTGCAATCTTGTTTTTCAGCGTTTCTCTCCTGCTCTTCAACCATTTCCCTTTGCATATGTGGACCTGCATGTCAGCTAACTTAGTGTCCTGAAAATAAAGCTAAAAAACAAAAACTCAGCATCCTCAAATCAGAGTAAACAGTAAGACAGGCTTTCACTTGCAGCTTTTCATAGAGAATGGCAATTCAAATGTTTTTTGCTGTTACTTTGTTTCAACTCCTTAAGTCAATGATGGCTCTATGTCATTTTATAGAGCAATTAGAGTTTAGGCCACCGATAGACCCCTAAAGTCAAATTCAAAGTGAACTTAAATGTCAATATATCTATATGTGCAGTACATACAAAGAAATAGAAATACCATTTGTCAGAGTCCCAGAGTGTACAAAAGAAAGAAAAAAAGAAAAAAAAATTTCTATAAAAATTTCATATATATATACACACACACACATATACATACATACATACATACATACATACATACATACATACATACATACATACATACATACATACATACATACATACATACATACATACATATATATACACACATATATATATATATATATATACACACATATATATATATATATATATATATATATATATATATACATATATATATATATATATATATATATATATATATATATATATATATATATATATATATATATATATATATATATATATATATATATATATATATATATATATATATATATGACTGTGGAGGCCAGGTCATCTGATGCTGGTTCAGAGTGCCTTCAATTTTCTCCTCAGCAGCAGAGGAGACTCTTGGTCTTCCTTTTCTGGGGCGGTCCTCATGTGAGCCAGTTTCATCGTAGTGCTTGATGGTTTTTGCGACTGCACTTGGGGATATGTTCAAAGTTTGTGCAATTTTCCAGACTGACTGACCTTCAGTTCTTAAGGTAATGATGGACTGTCGTTTCTCTTTACTCAGCTGATTGGTTCTTGCCCATATGGATTCTAAAATTTGTCAAATAGGGATGTCAACTGTGGACCAACCTGACTTCTGCATAAAACAACTGATGGTCCCAACCCCATTATGTAGGCAAAAATTCCACAGATTAACCTTGAGAGGGCACACCTGTGATGTGAAAACCATTTCAGTTGTTTACCTCATGAAGCTCACTGAGAGAAGGCCAAGGGTTTTGCAAAGCTGTCATCAAAGAAAAGGCACGGCTCCTTTGAGGAATCTAAAATATAAAACATATTTAAAGCTATTTCACAATTGTTTGTTTGCTACATAATTTCATATACCTTGTTTCATAGTTTTGATGTATTTAGTATGTATCTACGATGTAGAAAGTTGTAAAAATAAAGAAAAACCACTGAATGAGAAGGTGTGTCCAAACTTTTGACAGATAGTGTACATGTACACCTTAAAAGGGGATGCTAAAGAATACAAATCCAAATATAAATACAGTGCAAATAAGTACAGGATCATCAAGGGAAAGCACTACATTGTGGGACTTGGAGGTAAATAGTAACCGGGTGGGTTTCCAACGACAGACAACAGGACTGTTTGGGGTCAACCTGACTTTACCTGGATAACATTCTAAGAGCTGGAAGGGTGTTGATGAGTTATTAGAAGCAATGTCGCCAAACAAAAAGTTGCTGTTCTCTGAGCTCCTTTATGATAGACTGATTGTCAATAGCAGTTTATTGGCTCAGTGCCCTTGGCATCATCTCATTATGCTAATAACCTCTAACAGTGGTCTAATGGACACCGAGGGGAAGCTGGTGGCTTTTCTTTGGCCTGTACATGAATGACTAAGGACAGCAGCTTTCTTCTATGCATCCACTAGGCAGGTTGAAGCTGAGTGAAGAAAAACTTACACTAGAGAAAAAAAGTACATGGACGACATCTGTAAATCAATGGGGAAATATTTTGACACCTGAAAAGCAAGGACACAGGACAGAGGAGCCAGCGCCTAGCTTCACAACTTGTGGTAACATCACAGATTTGATTAAAAGCCAGGACTGTTCGACACCATTCATCCTCTACTTCAAGTGTGATTTTTGAAGAAGTGTTGTATACAGTATCTCTTGAATTACTTACATTACTGAACACTGCCGGCAAAACACATTGATCGAGAGGGCTACGACAGGATAGATTATCTGGAGATGACATGCCAAGCCTGCATACTGTGAACAGGGTTTGTGTAAGTGGACACCTCACTATCCTAGGCTCTTACAACATCAGAAATGCCAACAGACATGCATAGATAATATTAATTTCTTCCTCTGACACACACAAATGCACAGCCAGCTCCCATGGATTAGCTGCTCTGTGTAAACAAAACACTGCCTGACCCATCCAGAGCCTCAGGGCCACATGCAGAGGCCCCATATGGAAAATTAGCCATGCGCTAAAAGCTTTAGGAATCAATATTCTACAGTAACTGCACCACATCCCAAAGCCACTGTCTCCATCCAGTTCGCATGGGCTGACACAGCAAGCAGATGTGCTACTCCTTTATCTTTCTCTCTACTACACACATAGACACACAGACACACACATACACACACACAAACGCATACACAAAGCTGACATGCATGAAACTGTGATAATATTCCTCACAGCAGGGTAATCGTGATATAATAGCATATTGCTTATGAATTATTATGTCAATATTTGTTTGGATTTGGTTGGCGAGGTTGAAATCCTGCTTGGCTAGTTCCTTCAATATAGCTTTTCAACGCAACCCATCAGCTTTGCTCTCAGAACTGGAAATGCGACAAACTGACATAGAGAAACATTTTAATGCAATGGAAAAACTATTGCAATTTTTTTTTTTTGCTTATACTGCAAAGAGTACATCTGAGGATACAGCAATTTCTACACCCTGCCAGAAAAGTTTTTCACTGTGGGCAACACATCACTGGAGCTGATGTGACATTTTTTAACACTTGTACCACACTCATTTACAGACAACAATGTACGGTTAGCACACACTTCTATTAATATTCAAAATCAGAAACGACTAAAAAAAGATGAAACCAGAAAAAAAAAATAGGTGAGGTGACTGTTAGGTAAAAATGTTGCTCTAGACCTCTACAGTTCAGACAAATAACAACCATGGAGGGCATCCATCAAGGATCTAAGTTTCTAAAACAAGCTATACGTAATGTATACATGACTATGGTACATTTGCAGAGATGAAAAACAAAACAGAAAAGAAGGAACAAATTCCCTTGTACCTAAATTCATTTTGATATAGCATCTTCTTTTTCTCCTTCTATCTTTACTGTTAGGCTTCCTCCTGTTCTCACACAATCCTTTCTTTCGCTACCTGTTTATAAATTCTCTAGCTATGACCACAGAAAGTTGCAGATGTACAGTATCTGTTGATTTCTGTGTTTCCAGGAAGGCTGGAGTGGCAGAGGGTTCTTTGATGCAGCCTGCCTATTAATAATCAATGGGGCTCCCCAGAGAGAATTTCATAAAGCCTGCAAGCCAATTAAGACCTGTTTCATACCATGCGCTGCATTATCTCTCCACACACCACCACAGCTCTTAAAAGGCAGGCTGGGGATGCTGAGGAGGTCAAGAATGTCACAATGCCAGGCTCCAATTAACGCTATCAAATGTATGCTACACTGGGGAATCAGGTTTTGTACTTTTTAGTGCACAACACTGGGACAAAGCCTGATGCTGTTTTTCCCTTCTGTACAAAGGATGACTAAAACTTCTGCAGTCATGTATGAATGCAATAGGCTGAACGTCGAAATTGGGATTGTAACTGAGAGCACTATCTAAAACCTGGCAGGTTCAGAGACAACAGCTGATTGAAGAGGAGGCGAATACCTATAATGGGCTTTTACACAGCTTATTGCAGGCTGTATGGAGATACAAGATCTAAGGAGAAATTTGTGGAGATGGAAAAGAAAAACTGAGAGACTACAATGAGGTTTGCTATTTCAGCACCACAGACAGTGCCATGAATTTATAATTAAACAGCGACCTGCTAAAATTTTGGCAGCACAACTGCTGATAGGCTATTTCAGAACCATGGTCGACATAATGTATTTTACTAATATTCTGCTCAGACCTCAGTCAGACAAAAGGATAAGTAAGGAAGTCTCAACTAGATGGACAGGAAACCAAGAAAAGAGGGAAAATTAATACACACGGATACCCATTACAGTCACAGAGTCATATGATGAGTCAATATATAATTGCAGGACTTTTTGCAACATAGTTGACAGGTATCATAGTTGACATTTTTGCTGTTTTCAAGCCTAAAATTAACATGGCTGCCTATAACCAAACACCACATGGTATTTTTACACAAAGATTCTTCTAAATATTATATATACAATTGAGTAAAATTGAAATTGAAAGTTATTTCTAAAGATATTGTAGTAAACCTGTTGACTACTTTATATTAAATAACTCAGAAAGCCTTGGAGTCTGGTCAGTCTTTTCTTCAGGAGGAAATGACATCATGTGTAGCAGGTCATGTGATCTGGAATTAACACACTTCCTTGAGAGGTGTTTTTGTAATGGGGAACTTAGTTGAAAGTTATTTCTCGGACAGATACAGTTTGTTATTTTCCATATAAAATTTGATAAATTGCCAAAAAAGAAATATCTGTCATGATTATCTCAACTCAATAAAAAGAACACAATCAAAACTATTTTTGAATGAGTACATTTTATTATTGTTTAGCTAATTAGAAGGTGGTTGTTATTAAATTGGGACGGTTATTTAGTTGATATTTTAGTGACATCCAGTCATTTTTCATTAATAAGTGACTGTTTCCATAATAAATAATTATGGAATTTGTAAAGACATGATCATAATGAACACAAAAAACATTATTTTTTTTTTTTTTTTTTTTACTTTTAATAAAAATATATGCAAGATATATCCCATGGACTTCAAAAGTCCCTCAATTATAGATTGACCCAGATCTACCAAATGAAGCCACATGAGCCCACACTTGACATCAGACTGCCAGTGGCCAAGCAATGAGTGACCTACTGTTACTACTACAACCAAGTAGACACAGCAGGCTACAACACAATCAGCAACAAATCATGCTACTTAAGTCAATGTCATCTCAAATAGCCTCGTGTATAAGAAACAATTTACTTGGTTTACACAATGTCAGCTTGAATACAATCCAGCAAAAACAACACAGAATCCATTTTCACCTGTCCAAAGTCCATGATGTAATCGGGTTTACTCACTCACAAGAACATTTATTAAATAACTAACTCATTGTGATGTTTGAAGTGTAAACGTTCTTCTTCAGAACTCTGGTTGGTCTGAAGAAGAGCATTTACATTGGAAACATCTTCATGAGTTTGCAATTTAATAGATGATTCTTGGGAGAATTTATACTAGTGTGCAGATTATATTTTACCAGATGACTCGCATATATTGTTACCAGCACCTTGAATTCAGCACATGGATGTGCACGCATTTTTTAATTATGAGAAAAGTCTAACATGTTAGACAACACTTTTTCTAGAATTAAATTTAGTAATGTGGTTTGATCTTATAGGGCTGCACAGTGGCTTGATGGTTAGCACTTTCACCTTGCAGCTAGAAGCCGCTGGTTTGCATCCTGGCCTTCCTGGGATCTTTCTGCATGGAGTTTGCATGTTCTCCCTGTGCATGCATCAGTTTTCTCTGAGTATTCCGGCTTCCTCCCACAGTTCAAAAACATACTCAGGTTAATTGGTAACGTGATTGATTGTTTCTATGTCTAGCCCTGCGATAGACTGGTGTCCCCTGCCTTCTCCCTAAGCCAGCCTGTTATAGGCTCCAGCCCCCCGCGACCCTAATGAGGATTAAGCGGTGCATAGATATTGAATGGATGGATTTGATCCTATAGTTCATCCTCACACTCTTTTAAGCCATCTTGTTCTCATCATTGACAATATCTTTCTCTATCGATAGTACGGTGATTCTTCATACATACATGCAGATAGTTTCATTTAATTTCAAGCAGCTGAAACTGCATTTCACATTCCCACTGGTGACTAATATTGTTTTGGACATGCAGTACAGAACAGGCCTACAGATGTTGCGAAATGCCCTTTCTGAATACACTGCCTCGCCAAAAAAAAAAGTTGCGACCTGGATGTAACTAAGCAAATAGGTAAGAGCCTTCCATTGGATAACTACTGCAGTGATGAATATGTTTCAGCTGCAACAACTTATGTAACCCTAGCTGATGCAGTGAGGAGCTTCTTATTTCTTAAACAGCCATGTTGGAAGACATATCCTGTTGTCATGGAAAGGATGTTAATCTGTCTCAGAAGGGTCAGATTATTGGCCTGCATTAAGCAAAGAAAACAACTAAGGAAATTTCTGAAACTACTAAAAGCAGGTAAAGAACCATCCCACGCATTATTAAAACCTGGAAGGATAGTGATGAACCATGAGCTTCGAGGAACAAATGTGGTCAGTCATGTGGTCTGATGAGTCCAGATTTCCTCTGTTCCAAACAGATGGGGCATCATCATGGCTAGAGCCTAAAAGCCTGTAAGGGTTAGGGTTATGATCTGAAGTTGGTCAGGTCCCTCACCGTCATGTTCCAAAGAATGAGGTCAGCTGACTACCTGAATACACTGAATGACCAGGTCTTTCCATCAGTGGAATTTTTCTCCCCTGATGGCACGGGCATATTCCACGATGACAATACCAGGATTCATGGGGCTCGGATTGTTAATGAGTGGATCAGGGAGCATGAGACATCAATTTCACACATGGATTGGCCTCCACAGAGTCCAGACTTCAGCCCCATTGAGAATCTTTGGGATGTGCTGGAGAAGACTTTGCGTAGCGGTCCGACTCTCCCATCATCATTATAAGATCTTGGTGAAAAATTAATGCATCTCTGGACAGAAATAAATGCTGTAACACTGCAGAAGCTTATCGAAACGATGCCACTGTGAATGAGTGCAATACTCAAAGCTAAAGGCAGTCCAACAAAATATTAGAGTTTGCAACTTTTTTTTTGGCCGGGCAGTGTAGTTGCAAGAAATGCAGAACTTTTTATTTTTTTGCAGCAATCAGAAGAAACAAACACAAGTCAGAATATTCAACTGAGCAACAAAAAGGAGGCAGGAAGACGAGGACCTAGCTGGGCCCCCTGGGGTTGTGGCAGCTGAATGCTCTGCTCTCCTGCTTGTTCTGCTGTTCTACACTACCAGGGCTATTGATGCAGAACATTCAGACATCATCACTCCATCGTTAAAAGCTGTGATTTAGTAATCCATCAGCCTTTGAATGAGCTATGGCCTACTGGAGCTACCTTTAAGCCAAAACTTAATTTTGCCAGATGAAAGCTGCATCCATTATACATTTATTCAAATTTTCACTGTTATGCAACACTACAGACCAGAAATAGACATGTTTTAATTTGAACATCTTATTTAATTTATGGACATTGCCTTCTTTGCACATCTGGTTGTCATCATTTGTTTTATGTCTTTTAATATGGTCTGAAAACTACAGTAGATGTTTTCAGTCATAAGTAGAAACACTCAGACTGGATTGTTTGTCTACATTAGCTGACAGCAGGAGAATCAGACGGTTTCATTAAATGCATATAAATACATGTTGTAGGATCAATCAGCCATGGCTGACTTAAAAGAGACAACAGTTTTTCCTCCTGCTTTGCTAAGGACAAGGTATTGAGACGATGACCTCAAGCTGGCACCAATGTCCTTTTTTTTTTTTTTCTTTTATCAACGACATCCCATAGAGCACAGACACAAATAAACACCAGAACAGATGTGGGACCTAAAAGACCGACTCCACTGTCAATGGACCCATCAATCATCAGGATCACCTCTGCAAGCAAGTAACTGTCCGTCACTAATCATTTTCTACATTCTCCTTCCTTGCAAAATTTAAATTTCACCAAATTCCAAATCAAATTTCCACCAAATTACTGTCAGCTTCCAGATGTGATCTATTCACTTAGTAACAGAACGGTTTTCTACTTTTCATCAGTCTCACTCACCATCACAGTTTTTGCTGTATTACGTTGGTGCCTCATCTTAATAATTATTGCTGTGTCTTGGTAGTTTGTTGTCTTTTTGTAACAATAAATGTACATAAATGTAAGTTCAGTTACCTCAGCTGTTTAATGTTTACATTTCAGTCCCTAAATTGCATAGTTTCTACCTACTTAGCTATCATAATTAACAGTACCCTTGAAAAAAATTCTTTAACTCTGTGTCCAAAGTACAATCAGATGAACTAAAACTGACCTCACAAACAATCAATAATCAAGTTCTGTTCAGCCAGAGAGAGAATGCAAGACTCCAAACAGCAAAAGTACAGTCAAAATAAGGCTGTCTCAAAACGACTTCTAATTATTCCAAATCTGAGATTTGTAGCAGTAAGCGAAGGGAAACAGAGGGGTGTAGTTATCGGATGAACAGGAGAGAGAGGATGAACCTCAATGGATCAAACTCAAGGTAAAAAAAATGATGGGGTGTTTTGCCTATTTGGGAAACCTGCATGGAAATGATGCTCTCAAACAAATCCTGACCAAGTAGAAGATGCACTACATTCTTCATAGACATGTTATATCCTCTGGATAGCATCTCTATGGAGATGAGATTCATACTGCAGCAGGATAATGGAGCCAAAAAAAAAAAAAGAATTGCAACAACTACTTGATAACCAAAGACCAAAGGGTGCTGAGTTTCATGGACTTTACTGCAGAGCCTACAACCCTATTGAACGTTTATGGGGCATTTTAAAGCTGAAAAAGCCAAGCAGTCTTGAAATCACAAGAAGTTCTTTGGAACATCGTGAAATTATGCTGGATTACATGGGTTATTAGGTTTGGCACAAATTTGCAGAGTCCATGCCAGCTTCAGTGTGTGCCGTCAATAAAGTAGAAGAAGTAAATAAAGAAAAAACAGGGGGTGGGCATATCAAATATTAAGATAATCTGACATTCACCCAACATTTTTCAGAAACTCACTTTTTCGCTCAATATGTTAAGCTGATGTTAGTAATGAAACATTGCTTATTGAATTCAAAACAAATGTAAAATAGAAGTATCTTCAATAGACAGTCAAAGCCCATAGACAGAAGGGGTTAAACCATGGGAAAAGCAGTTAATTGGTACACCCATAACAATCAGGCTACTGTATCACCCCTGTGCCATATGCGTTTATAAACCATGCATATTTATAGTCAATAACCCGACAGGCTGTGGAAGATTAAGATATAATTAATCACACAAAACTACAAAAGGTAAAAACCTTCTCGTAGATTATGTGACTCTCCTGCTGCTCATGACTTATTAGAAGGTGGTAGCTACTGTATAAACTGTAGACAATGCTGGAGATGGAATTTTCACATAGAAAGTGCAATATGTTCTCCTGAGAAAAAGCAACACCAAAGCTTTTCTAAAATTTTAATGTTCAAATACCTGCAGTAGGGGAAAGAAGCAACTCCAAACCAGCACATTGTATCAAAGCACTTCTTCCTAAAACCTCCCTTCTGTTATTTATATTTACACCCTGTCAGAAGGAAGGCTGTGGGATAATCCCAATGAGCCCCTTCAGTGATACAGCATAACAGAGTAATAAAATATGTATTTGAATAGAAAACACACAATATTCGTAAGAACTCTGAAATTAATTAAACACAAAGAACAATGAGTGGAAATAGGGATGTCTCGAGAGCAGATATTTTGCTTCTACTATTTATGTTTCTGTTGTCATACCAAAGCTACTGTACATGATGTAGGTAGCGGAGACACCGGAAAACAATAACGTATAATGGGAAGCAAGCACAGTCGAAGCAAAAAGGTCTGCTACGATGTGTGGTGGGAAAAAATACAGCAAGTGTCATGTGTAAAGATGTTTGAGTTACATGATGAAGTTGGAAACAGGCAAAAGCCAGCACTCAAACAGTGTTACATTTCAAACAAGGACAGTAAACCCTTCAAACTTAATCAAGCATCTGAAAGACAGGCACAATTTAGACTGAGCAAGTCTCAGTTGTTCAATTAACAACATGTCTTCACAATGTTTATATTACATGTTACTGTTGTTATTTTATCAAATTGCAAGAGCTGCATCTAATGTTCCACACACAACATTCACAATGGCCAACATCAGCTTGCTAACATAGTGACAGCTGATAAAATGAGCTGAGTATCACTTATGTCAGCAACCATCATCATCATCATTCTGTCTGTCAAACACTGTGTGTGCATGTGTGTGTGTTACCATGGAGTTTAGCAATTTCTATGAATAAGAGTTTGTGGAATTTGAGTGCAGGGGTCTATGGAGATGTGTCTTTCACCTAAGTCATATTTGTTATCAACTACAATGTGAAGATATGGTCCGACACCTCCCTCCATACTGTCATAAATATTTCACACTGTTTACTCCGCTGTTGCCCTTAAACCCCACACCATTATTTCTTCGTATGCGCTTGTATGCATCCTTATCTGCGCAACATTGAGAACAAAATTACAAGGAGTTGTAACATTGGGAAATAAACACAGAGAGGGATGGCAACAAGAAAGCAAATTTTCCTGTTTTATTAGCATGTGCTGGGAAGAAAAGATGCGGAACAGACTCAAGGTAAGCCACTATTCATAAGATTAACTTGCTTGATCCCTCTCAAACAAGGACTTCAGCCATTACTCAGCCATTCTCTCCCTGAGCATTTATGACTATTGATCTGTATGTGTCATTTGTGAGAAAAACTGTATCTGGGTCACAATACAGTCCAGTGGCAGTGACACATCAAACTAGGGCTCTGATCCGGGACGTCATGCAAAGACACATCAGTCAAAAGCATCTCAAAGCGGTGTTGTGTGGGTGTGTGGTTGTACAGACGCACTAAAGATGAGAAAAGACAAAGACATCACAATTACTGAAATCTACCAATTCCAGACAGTCCACACATGATGATTATTTTAAAACGACAAACACAGGTTGGTTACTCTTGACAGTTACAAAGGAGCAATATTGAATGACAGAGTAAATACTGAGGACATGCTTCCATTCATCTGTCGCTAGGCAACGTCCAATACTGCAAAAACACAAAATCTTGTCTGGAACTGTGCCTAACAAAAACACACATCTTTAGAAAACTCTAGTTTGGTAATCTATGCTGCTATTTAAACAGCAATGAAAATTAACCTGAGCAAAAATGTGTAATTTGAATGAGATGGTTGATGTAGAGTTGTGGACAGTGTGAGCTGAATTTCACCTGAGGTTGTACCTCGCACTGAAACCTGGATTAAATGCAAACCTAAATTTCACTGTTAAGATGACATTTCCAGAAACTCTTCTTTTATATTTCCACAGCATACACTTGTGATATCAGTGGTATCAGTTCTTGTTATAAAAATCAAACACTGTAAAATGAATACAAGCACCAACTAACCCAAAAAATAAATGAGAATCCTTTAACACCCATACTTACTGATTCTACCTTGTGATGCAACATTAGCTGACTGACAGCAGATGGGATCCAACTTGGAGTGACCAGTCGTGTCACCTGAATAATCTGTGAAATAATAAGGATCTGTGTCCACAACCTACACTGATTCACAGTTGACCTCAAAATTGGTTAAGTGTTCCAACGGTGCTGTCTTGTGGGCAAATTTCCAGCCACAAACTGCCATGTATGGATGTGAAAAGCACAGCTTAATTTTTGCATGCTAATTTTTATTTATTAAATCAGAGCTTAACATTCACAGATGGGGCAATGTAGTATAAAAAAACTAAAAAAAAAAAAGAACAAATAACAGCTTCATTAACTTGAAGTCTTTGCTGTAAAATTTTAAGTTTTTAAGTAAGTCTCTGCAGATGCATTAGTCAGTCCCTGTAGAAACACTTTTTCTACCATTCCTCCCTGTCATCTTCACTGAAATAAACAACAGACAAATGCTGGGAGGAAACACAGTGTCTCAGCTCCAACCCATCCCTATCACTGTTAGAAATGGGAAGCGAACGGGAAATGGTAGATCACAACAGCTACACATTGCTAAAGGGCAGTTTCTAACCAGACAAGGCTGCTTGCTGCAAAAAGTTTTTGCCTCATGTCCAGAATTAATGAACCAGATTTCATAACATCTGTGGATTATGCAATGATTTGCTTGACTGCATTCTGTTATTGCACATGAGATGTAGTTGGAAACAAATTAAAATACAGTGAATTCAAACTCATCTGCTGTTAAAATGTCATGTGTTGCAGATTTAATTTCAAATTGACAAAATTGGCACTTTTGCATTTACAAAAGCTATTATATCCTCAATTCAATAGTTTCCAGAAACCCCTTGAGCAGCCATTGCAGCTTCAAGTATTCTTGAGCAAGTTTCTACAATCTTGCCACACTTGGGTTTATTCCATTTTTCCTGGGAGATGCTATTTACTCAAAACTGGCTCAAGAAAAGCCTGATTGAGATGATTTTCTCTACGGCAGCATATCCCATTTCTGCAGAGGATTTCCAAAGGGTGGCTGTTGGATTCCTGCCTTCCTAATCAAGACCTCTTCAATTTGGCAGGACAACCAACTCTAAAAAAATGAGTCCTAACTTTATTTCTCAGTCGCCATGCGTACAAAACAACACCCTTGCAATTATTTGTTCTTGACCATAATTTAATTGATGCGCATACAGAGTATCTTGTGGTTTTTGTCTTTGCATGTAGTATAAGTTGTGAGACACTTAATTTACTTTTTTTTTTTTTTTTTTTAATGGGGACAATTCACGTTAATGAACATAAAAACAGAAGCTGTAAACATGCCAGATTGAGACAGGCGCATGCCTACTTAAACTAGGATTCCCATCAACAGCTCAGTGACAATTAAAGCAAATAGGATGGACCTCAACGTGGACCTGTGCCATAGCAAAGCCTCTAAATATTCTTCTACAGTAGAGATTTCACCATGTGCTTTTTAATAAAAATGCCAACAACATCATTATCAGAAAGTGTAAAATGCAGCAGCAAACCAGCCACATATTGACTGATCCATGTTTGACTTTCACTGTGTGCCTAGTGTGTGAGCAGCTTTGAGACCTTGATGTGACTCCACTGTGCAGCCATCTCTAAAATGCTGCTTTTTTGTGTGTCCCCTCTCCTTGAACTCCGGATTTAGCTGTGGTAAATGCTTACAAGATGCACAACTGGAGCTACGAATATGATAAACTTCAAATTCATCACCCAACATGCCTGAAACTGTGCAATGTTTTAGTGGTTCCATCAGTTGCCTGATGTAACACGATTGATTTGCATACAAATAGATTCCAGTGACATCAAGAGTTTGTAAAATATTGAATCACAAAACCTGGGAGGAAGTCAATTATACTGTGCAATGCTGTGTTGATTGGTGTTTGAAAAACTGGAATAGCATTTCTTCTGAGCTTCTTCTAGTTATTCAGACAAGATGTGGCATTTATATGCTTATGATTTTAAGGCAAAATGAGGGCATAACAGATGTGCACAGATGGTATCAAGACGTCATTTGAAAGTGAAAGTCCTTTAGTGTCACTTTCAAAGTGCATCCCGAGGTTGTTCATGGATCGGGCCTCAATTGCTGTTTGTGTGCCTTTGCATGTCAGTGACTTGCAGGTATAAATGCTATTTGATATGCTTTGTGCTACCATTATGCATTTCACCGGATGCCAAGAAACTGAGATTTCTAAGTTTCTGGGTTCATCCCATTCAGCTACCTAGGTACTACCACCAGTCTTAAAAAGCCAAGAGGAAGCATCGCTACTTCAAATGCATTTCGAGTATTTGCAAACCTCAAGTTCATCCACCATAAATTATTTTTTTCATTCAAATCAACAAGATATTTGCTGTCACTTATTCTAACCCCATCTTTCACACTGACTTTGATATTTGGTGTCCAGATACTTTCAGCAGAAAGTGACACTAGCCAAATTGAGTTTCATGGTCAGCTTTTGATCTGTGCCTTTTGTAGACTGAGTTCCAATATTTGCATGCTCACAACAAATGGTGCCTAGGCACTATGAACATTTGGGAATGAAAATGATTCAGTTTACTGCTCGCAGCTCCTTTTAATCATTTCCAACGACTGCAAGTCACATGTTTTCCATTGTTCTGACTTCAGAATCAAGATTTGTTTGGAGAGTTTTTGACATATTGTTGAAGTCATTCTTGAATTTCCTGTTGATCTGGTCAGTCTTTGTTCTTTCCATTGTAATCAAGTACTATAAAAACATGTCCTCAATCTGCATTCTCAAAAAAATGCACCAGCAAAATCCTTTTCTGAGAGCTATCATATACATTTAAAAAAGCTATTTTCATCTTCTTCCACTGCATACCAACATTACCTGCTGCAGAGAGTATATTAAAGGACACGACTAGACGTTAAGCCTTTTCTCATCTGCTGGTTCCTCTGTGTCCACAAACATTCTTATCCATTTTAGTTCTTTCTCAAAAATGAGCACACACACATTCTTCTTATTCATAAACTTCTAACTAGTGAGAAAGTTTAAATAAAAAAAAAATAAGTAAACCTGGACCTTTGTTCTTTTGTTCTAGCTACCCTACTCTGGGACTGCTTTTTGAAGCCAAGGTTATCAAACAGTATAAAAGAGTGTCTAACAACCTCTTTTTTATTTACCATGTTTGAATGCATCCATGTATTTTGTATTATGCATTTCCACATCTTTGTGAAGGACAAGTAGCTAAGTAGATGTTTTGTAAAGACACCACGTTTATTAACTTACAATTAATGTTTGTCTTATTTTTCAATAAACAGCTACACAACAGAGCAGAGGCAGTTCCAGTATCTGTTTACATTTTAACACCAAGAAACAGAGTCAGTGTTGAAAGACGAGCTTTAGTGCTGATATATCTACCAAAAATGCACTCCGCACTCTGTTTTTGAGGACGACCTGCACTCCAAACAAGACTTATTACAAAGAAAGAATTTTAAACTGAAGCATTAACTCATTGCTTCTGCAATTCTTCTGAGCTCTTTATTTTTTGTGCAATTTATTGCGTCGGGGATCTAATTTAGAATATTTAGACATACATTTTTTCCTCCCATTAGTCTACATTCATCAACTTAAAATCCCAAACTGCAAATACATCTCCCTCAACTATTTAGACCTCTAATTTAGTATTTTTTAGATGCAGCTTTGGCAGCCATTACAGATTCAAGTCTTCTTGGGTCTCTACATGCTTTGCCCCTCAGTTATTGACAGTTTCTATGAACTTCCATCCTCAGGTCTTTCCACAGATAAGATTTAGGTCTAGACTTTGGCTTGGCTAGACAAGGACAGCCAGAGATTTGTACTGAAACCACTCAGGTTCACATCTTGATTGCATGCTTTGGTTTACTATTGTGCTGAAGGTTAAATCGACATTCAACCACCTCTTTGCATTTGCCCGGATGGCTCTCCCCTAAATTCTGACCAGTGCTCGTCACTGAGAAGCATCTCCATAGCATGACTCTTCCAAGGAAGCTAGTAGTCAAGTGGTAGGCAGTCCTGGTGATTCTATACTTCTTCCTTACCACAGTTACTGATGCTACTGTGCTCCAGGGAACACTTGAAGCTTTAGATGGTTTTATACCTATGGCTCACTGCAACTTCATCCCAAAGAGCTAAAGATTTTATGACTTTGTTTTTGTCTTGACATGAAGTGTGAACTGCAGCTTTTTATAGACACAGTTGTCTCCTACTCCAAATTATGTCCAATCCCCAAGGATCAATACAGCAAATAAGCTATAACTGACCACAATTAGGAGTGTCACAGCAAAGGGTCTGAAAGTTTTGGTCAATGAGAGCTTTCAGTTTTTTGTTTTAAATATATTTGCCAAAATGTAGAAAAAAATGTTTTCACTATTGAGGATAGATTTAAGTGAAAATACAAATTTTACTAAAATGTGCTTAAAGTGTAAGGGTCTGAAAACTTTTGGAAGCAACTTGTAATTTGGTAAGGTACACTAGGAATGGATACTCTGTCAAAATAAAGAGTCAAACAAGTTTGAATAATTTGAGCTTGTTGCACCATCCAGCATCAAGGGCTGTGGTGAGGTTTGGTGCCATCATTCTTTCTGCAGGAAAACAATAGCCTCACAAAGCCATTCTACTTATGTGTCCCGTACATAGAGGATCTTAGGGACTAATCAGAAATCCCCACTGCGACTTAGATTTCCTAATTATCGTAATTATCGTCCCACATCAAATCAGAGACAGAGACAAACATGGATGCACACTCAGCCACAAACAAACACCAATCACTTACAACATTAAAACCACTGACAGGTCGAGTATAAAACACTGATTATCTTGTTACAATGAAATGTTCTGCTGGGAAACTTTGTTCTGGTTTGTATGTTGATGACACCTACCAAACACCTAAAAATATTTTCCAGACTAAGCATACAACAAATGGCCATGGCACTCCCAGATAGTAACAGCTCAGGACACAGAACAAAAAGCCAAAGGTGTTAACCCTGAGTCCAAATATCCCAATTCCCAGTCTGAGTGAGCATTTACAAAATATGCCAGAACAACCCTAATCCAACAGGACCTAAAGGATCCCCTGTCAACATCCCAGTACCACACATGACATGATGCCCCCAGAGGTTCATTGTTCATGGACTGACTACAAGTTCATCACAATGGGGACCTACAATATACTGAGGTTGTGGCTGATCAGTTTCATCCCACTTCCCTGCCTGTATCGTTTACTCTTAGACTAACTTTTCACAGTGGTGAAAAAAAAAAAAAAAAAAAGAAAAAACAAGAAAATATTCAGTGGCACTCTTTTCTTTCAAAACACCAATCCCCACACCCACATCTCTCTTTTCTTTAGTCCATCCCCTCCCCACACCCAAATTCGTCTGTTGTCGATGTGTCGTGACTGTCTGCCAAGCGCAGTAATTACAGTACAGCAGTAGGAGCTGAGCAACAGGGAGAGAAGCAGCATATCAAACATGACTGCACAGGGCATTGGATGTAAAAACTCATTCTCAGAACTACAGGCTGCTGTATGCCACAGAGCACCAGACCACAGCTATTAATGTCTTCATTTCTCCTCATGTATTTAGAGTTAATGCCATACACCCACTGCGACTGGTTTCATAACATACTGTATATGTCACAGGTTTAATCTGTGATCAGGCTACTTACACTTTGTGTCTAAAAATGCTGAGATCTCACCCACTGACACACAAACTTACTCATACACACACTTGCTGATGTATTGCCTATTACACTGCAACGACAGCACTGGCAGTGGGCCCAGAGCACTGGATAGTTTATGATGTTGGGAATAATAGGCATGGTTAAAAATAACTTTATTGTCAAATGCACTGTGTGACAATAGTGACGTATGCAAAGGGGCAAACCCTCTGACAAAGCATGAAGAAGAGCAGAAACTACTCAAACAGTGTGGGTGGGAGGGGTTACAACATAATGCACTGCCAGACTAGCCAGTTGCTAAAACTACAGATGCAAAGTAGCTTTCCTTTCATATACTAGTGTGTGTATAGATATAAATAACATTTAAAGAATGGTTTATTCAGTAATAACTACTGCAAACATATATACATTGTCTGGGACTCTAGGGATATGAATGGACATCTGGATAATGCAGCATAAGAGCGCTGAAAATGCTTTCATTTTACTCAAAGGCTTTTTTGTTATTACCCACACAATTTCAAATCTGTCAGTTTTAGGGATGTGAATTTTGAACAATTTCCTAACCTGAGAGCCAGCAGCATTATTGATCAAAAATTGATTAGTTGAAAAGACAAAGTGAGAAACACTCTTCCACTACAGATACAGCCACAGACGTAGGCATTATAGCGTACGCTTCTGGACTGTAGGAGCACCATCTTAGTAGACTACGGCACATCTTCAACGTGTGACCTCTCGCATGTAGTCATTAATTGCCACTGAAGATTTTGTCACTGTGGCCCTTTGCCAGTGAAACCCCCAAAATACTCTCAGCTTGCCAACACAGAGCTGCCCATAGTCCAAGTGACTGCCTCCTCTGGTCATTATTGGTACAAATGAGCCTCAGTCTTCCACCTAATGAAGTATTAAGAGGCTCCACCTGGTGGTGCAACCAAGTACTACAGCTTGTGTGCAATATATTATCTCCATATGTATGTCCTTTATCTTCAAATGTTTTAACTGGTTAAATTAATAATAAGAATAATCAATAAATCAATACTTTTCAGATTTCATTCAGTTTGAAACCTACTGAACCGATTACTTTTCTGACAGTTTGTGAATATGCAACCCTTGCAACCCGGTCAGAGGGGTCATAGGTGTCTTGGTGGCCTCCCTTGGTAGTCTCTTTTTTGCACGGTAGCTCGGTTTTTGAGGACGACCTGCTCTCGGCAGAGTTATGCGTGTGCCTCATTCCTGCCATTACTTAATTATAGATTTAATTGTACTCCTGGGGATACCCAGTACTCAGCTTTTCGATAACCCTTTCACAGAGTTGGTTGGAGTGTTCTTTGTCTTCAGAGTGTAGTTATGGCCAGAAGTACTGACTGACCAGTGACTGGACCTTCTGGATAGAGCTATCGTTATAATACTATTACTTGAGACACATCCACTGTACTAAGATAATCTCCATTTCGCTAATTGTCTGACTTTCAGCACCAATTGGCTGCACAGGTGTTGAATTAAATTGACTTATTTTTTCATTTTAACTCTTTGATGTACAACATGGGTCAAATGTGACCCACATTCAATGGAAAATGGGTATCTCTTAACCCATGTTGTGCATCAAAGGGTTAAAGGGAGTGAATGCTAATGTAGCCCCTTAATTTATATTTCATATTTTTAATTACTTGGCATTACTTTGTAGTAGTCTGTTTTAGCTTTGACATGAAAGAGCCATTTTTGTAAATTCTTGTCAAAAAAGCCAAATTAAATTGACTATGACCGAATGTTGAAAAACATTAGGAGAAAAATTTCTAAGAGGAGTTAATTACTTTTTTAGGCAGTGTAATTTTAGTTAGTGGCAACAGATGCAGAAATGTAAAATTACGGAGGTTGAGTATGGTACTGACATCCCTATTCTGGGCTCATATCTGACATTCCCCAAGGATGCAATATGCCCTGAAACTGAAAACCACACACACAACTCTGCAGGGAGAGGGCTAATCAATAGCTACTGGAGAGGAGTTGGAGATGAAGTGTCCATTTCTCTAAAGCTACAATAATCACCTAAAATCTCCACTTCTGACTCCACAGTGCTCTGAGTGCATGTGTGATTTCTATACCCGTGTATGTGTGTCTGTGAGTGTATTCGTATGTATGCGTACGTGTACAAGTGTGCGTTTTGCCTGCATGTGAAATTGCAGCCCTTCAGCCTAATAGCCAGTCAAGAAAAATGATTCTCTTCTGTGTCAGTAGCAGTAAAATAAGAGCTGTTGCTTTCAATGATTTTTCTTTTGTTTGTTTCACAAAGCACACCCACCACGCAGAACAGGAAAGGCTATCGAAGGTGAATGTGTAATGCAAGAATGCAGTGCATGGCAGGCTCACTGCTCTCCCATATCCACACAGGTTCAATGAGGGCTACATTAAAACCTGACCTGGCTGTGTAGTCGGCCTACCACTGAACCAGATGTTGATCACATAAACGTCTGAGCATCTTCAGGGGTGATATAATGAGGGCAGCAGTGTGTGTGCGTGTAACACATGGAACAGCTGTTTGGTGCCACTCATACAGTACAAACAACTGGCTTGATGTTCACTAACACACCACTCACTAAGCCTGTGATGATGGGATAGTGCCTGCATTTCATTTTTGTTCCAAAATGGTGTCAGTTTTTTAAGCAATGCCAGCATCGCTACGCAAACCCCCACTCTCTACAAAGTCTGCATACCTCTCTCCTCTTCATCAGCTTCCTACACTGCCTCCAATTCGCTTACACAACACCATTTAGTCTACTTGATATCAGCCTATATTGTTTGGAAATTTAATGTGTGTGTCAGTAGTGTGGTCATGGGTCAAGCCCCATAAGACGTGATGTTTCACTTATGTTTCATAGTTAGGCCTGACTCCACTATTATCTTAAGTGGCTGATCTAGACAGTAAGCATGAATGGCCTCGCCTGACTTGAAATTAACCTTATATACTACACCATAATGTATGCAGGTTTGAATCCCTTCTCTGAATGATTAACGGATCTCCTACAGTGCAGGGTCACCGTCCTTATCTCTGAGAAGAAGAATATGCAGAAATACACCTACAGTTAGAAACAGAGAGGATCCTGGATCAAGTGTGTTTTGAGTTCACAAACTTTTAGCAGAAAGTCCCATCACTATTAAACGCTTTGGTCTAGTAATGTCTGCATAGCAGTGATACATTAAGTACCTAAATTCAAGTTAATCAAGTGGGTTCAGCTAATTCATACCTAAACCTGTTATCATTAATATAATAGAGTGCTGCTTCATTCAAGAATTGGCCTTACGGCGAAAGCAAATACCCATTAAATCAAACAAAGAGTACAGTCACAAAACTGTTTGCCAAATTTACAGAGTACTGGAGTAGTGCAGTGTTCAAAAGAAGCTAAAATTGTTGTATAGTGTATCAGTTAGCTAAAAAATTCTGTGCCTTCAGCTGGCTAAAGGCTTTTGAAGATGCCTTTCTGCCAGACACAGACAGCTGCAATAGCTTTCTCTTTGGCACTGGGAGGCAAAAAACACAAGCATATCTCTCACTCACTCACACAAACTGCATTTATTCTGCACTCGAATACACACATACATGTAAACCTCATTAAACCCCCACACACAGCTCCCATAAGTCCAGAGGAGAAAGTAATTAGTAGGAATAATTCAGTGGAGTATCTCTTCTAATCTGTGTTACCTGCCGCTTTCTTAAACTTGAAGGGACACTCGCTGTGTGTGTACGTGTGTGCAAACATTTTTGTGTATGTGCTCACAGCCTTTTAATAAAAATAACCTATTGTTGCTGTATTTTAACTTCACAGTCAAGTATTTTCCATTTACTCACAAAGGAGAACTGAATCGAGATCTGAGAATCTCTTCAATCTAAGTTATCAGTCCCAAGACCGCTCAGCTGAATGCAAAACCGTCAAGATCTGTTTACTGCTGACACTAGACATATTACACCACGTTACTTTGTATTTTCATTCTCTTGGCTTTGTAGACAATCTTTTGGATGTGAATAATTAACTGCAAGCCTAATTATGACACATAAAAGCTAGAAAAGAATAAAATATCTTATATAATGCTAACTCACATTTACATACAGGGACAGTCCCAGATTGAGGTGGCAGATTTTATATAAAAATGTTCTTTAGTGAAATCCCGTCTAAGCCTACAAAGGCTTAGAAGGAGAAAAAAGAGCAAGAAGAGGATCAGTGAGGATCAGTGATGAAAAGCAGGAAAAATAAAAAAAAAGATAAATAAAAAAATTAGGGCTAGGCCTTTAATGCGTTAATTTCGATTAATTAATTACAGAATAAATAACGTGTTAAAAAAATAACATATTTAATCGCACCTTTCTCAGTTCCATAATTTCTGGCACATTGGTAATGTTGATGCACACTAATGAACCTAAATCTGTTTTCCAGCCGAGAAGAAGATACACAGGACACGGTGACGTCAGCACACATGAAGGTTTAGTGAACAGTGAAGGAAGACAAGACCACATTGAGCTTGTTAGGCGGAAAGTTTTCTTTTAAAAATCTTCGGATAGCAGCTTGGATAAAAGCCTGGTTGTGCGCAAATTGTGAAACAAAGAGTTTTCTGATCACCGCAGTACTTCAAGCTGACGGCATCACCTCAATGTAAAACATGTTGCTGTTAGCTACGACAATCCTGATACCAGAAAACGGTGTAGCCATCCCATAATACACCATTTTAGAAGACATTGAAAGTGCCTGAGTTCACAAAAAGTCTTAAAATGTTGAATATTGTTGCTAGAATTCAACGTTGAGTTTGCAGTAATCTGTGAATGTAGCAGACAGATGAAAAATGTAGATAAATAGAAATGAAACAAACATTTTTGTTGTTTCACTCTGTAAAGCCTGACTTATCAAAACATAGCCAGAAAATAAACTTTTTTTTTCAGGAACTGAGACATTTATTAGCCTCTTCAACAAAATCCACAAAAAAAAATCCATGTAATTTTGTTTATATTTTTCTGTATCACATTTGAAACATTGGGCAGTTTTGGCAAATTTTTGCTCACAACAATGTTGATTTTAGAAATAGAAACCAGTTTTGTCCTATTTATTCAACTATTTATTATGTTGATGAGATAGAGGACTCAGAAACTCATGCATCAAATATGATAAAAATGATTACATATGTCTATTCACTGATTCAGTCGTCAACCAAAATTTATTTGAATTGAAAAATTTATTGTGTCAAATCTTGCTATTTGATTTATGTGATTTACTGCGATTAATTAATTACAGAGCCTGTAATAATAAGATTTTTTTTTAATCGCGTCCCACCACTAAAAAAATATATGATGAAAATGTCCATGCAAGACAGTGGAGAATATGAAAAGAAGCCATAAAACAACAATAAATTACTACACTATATCTAGGACAGTAGGAATTCTTCACACGTTCACATCTTTCCACCTTCACATGACATACCGCTGCTTATCAAAGGTTAAATCCTACAGAGATAAATGCAGCAGTACTTTAATGAACATTTTAATCACCCACTTGTGCTCTTTCTACAGGAATACAGTCGATCATTGTAACTGGTGGCGTTCATCTGCATACTTGTGAACGCCTGCTTTTTACCAGCTTGGAAGCTAAAGTTATTGTTGCCGTGCACACACTGCATTTGCACACAGAGCTGTTTGCCACGTTGGTCTGTTAGCTTAAAAGATAAAGCCATATTAAACATTCATCACTGCCCTTAAATGCTTCATCAAACTCTGATGATGAAAAAGTTTTGTTCTAACAGAGTAAATCACATCGTATGACTTATGTCTGAGGGTGTGGGCATGATGGAACTTTGATACTGGCTAACCTGTCACTCTTTAAATCCTCTGAATAAGTTGGCTCGACTCTCGTCAAGGTGCTTTTCCAAGACTGTTTTTGCAGCGTCCCTGGGATTGCCCTAACTGTTGGCTGTTAATGAAGTCATGCCATATTATGCTTTGAGTGTCTGCTCTGTGGACAATCTGTGGACAGTCGGCAGCTTGCCAACCTTCTTGTCACCATGAAAAGCTGCAGATTGTCTGTGAGAGAAGAAAGAAGTGGCTGGCATGCCTACAATGCCTGCAGAGAGTAGAAACAGAGCGATGTTCACACACTGCCCTGCTGTCAGACATCAGCGCTCTTCATTGTTAAAGTAGCAGTACTCAGAACTGGGAATAGTATCATGTTTAACAGCAGAGTATTGCAATACTTTCCAAGTATTTGTTCATTGTGCTGCACGAGTCAGTATTTGGTCTGCTGGCTGCACCAGACAGAGAATGGACAAATCATGGACTCTGTGTTGTTTATTGACAGTTGTTTTCATCATTCTACTACATAAAATACAAATCATTTCGGATTGTTCAGGTGTAACAGCTACAGTGTCCAGTAGCAGTAATGGCTGCCATAAAAACTAATATATCTGGGTAAATTGTATGCTGGTGTAATCCTCATAGTCCCTTTGGGACAATGCAGACCCCCACTGACACAAACTAAGTGTTGAGGCATTTGTTAATCTTGTAAACATCCTTTCACTGATCTCTCATTAATTCAGCCCAGAGGATGACAGGGAGGGAGAGAGATTAAGGAAGAGAGAAGGAGAGAGAGAGAGAAGCCTGCATTTGAAATTGAGTCAATTAACTGCCAGCGTAAAGGAAGCTCTTTCCTCTCTTTTAAAAATATGGTAATGCAAATCATGCAAATCTCTTCTCTCTGCTCTTGGAACAACTTACAAGGCGATGGCTTTTTATCTGCATTTTATAATTATTTAAACCCCTGTGTATGTCCATGTCTCTGTGACCTCATTGTGTAAGCAGGTAAACAGATTCACAGACACATGTGAGCATAAAGACCAGCCTTTGTTTGCTGTCCTGTTGGACTAACAGCTACTAACAACAGGGTGCAGACGTATAATGAAAGAACTCTGTCCATGACCTGTTAAAGCAAAGCACGTCATACTAAAGAAATATTTGTTAGTGACTGTCACATTTTTACTGCATTGCTTTAAATACCTAAATCAAGTGTTGGGTACGATATATTGTAACTGTGACTTGGAAAAACTAAAATCATTAATTCTATGATGAGAAGACTTTATAGTACAAGACATAAATATAGTATTCATATGCAGACCTGCACTTTAGCTCTATATTCATCATGTTACACCATCATCTTTAATTGGTCCCAAATAAATTGTGCAACCTGACAACAACCCCAATGTACAGCCAGACCCATAAAGAAATATCTTCTGTGACAAAAAGAACAAGATGGTATGGCCTTCATAAAGCGCTAATCTCAATATCATTAAATCAGTCAGGGGTTACATAAACACAGATCTGAGCCGGAAATAAAACAGCCTAATCCAGAAAAGCACCGAACTTCGCTGCCAAGTCCCTTGCAGAGCTGTGTGTAAGTGTGCCTCAAAGAAAATGTGTTGATTTAAAGCGTTGTCACACAAAATATTGATTTAATTTTTTGTTTGTTTAAGTTTGCATGGAAATAACCAATGAATGAATTATTTATGGATGTATTTCTGAAGGTACTCTCACTTTACTTTCAGTCATTTTTTTTTTACAGTATGTTTACTGTATAAAATCTCCCAATAACAAGGTGTGATGTTTGACTTCAGTGGGTCTGCAGGTCGGTCTGCCAGAGAGACCACTCAAATCGGAGCAGGCACTGAGACAGATGGTGATTTTACACCAGCATGGGAAAAGAAATGGCTCTTTAACATCAAACCTCAGCAAATTACTTGAAACCAGCTGGCCAGACACAAAAAAGGAATTGTGAGTCGGGGGAAGCAGCCAGACTCTTAAGCAGAGGTGCAGGAAAAATGGTAAACCTGACAAGATAGAAAGCGCCCCTTCCATACGACTCTCTAAAATGGCTGCATAATTATGATTTAATTTGCATGTTCTGGAAGATAGTGATTAATGTGAATGATAAAAGACGGGCAGACTGAAGGGAAGAGAGACGAGTGTGGAAGCAACATTTAAAACCCCAAATTAAAATGGGTATTTCTCCATTAATTTAATTCCAAACTTGAACGGAAGCATAGAAAAAAAAAACAACAAAGTACAACAGCCCATTAAAATACTTGACAGCAATTAGTCCTCTCTCTTTGTCACTTTTCACTTGGTGCTTCTATAAGCCTTTTACACTGCATTCATCTGCATTATGAGGCTTATTCCTGTTTTGATCATATTTAGGTTATAGTGTTTTTACATGGAGCACAAAGAAATCATGTTATTGATATCCTCAAATACATAATAAATACTAGCGTTAAATGTTGATTATCCTGTCACTGATGACTGCATGCTGTTTGTGAAGCTGCTTGCGATATTTGCAACACAAGTTGACAATTTAATCTTACATTTAACTTAACCCATTAACCTAAACTCGAAACAATATGACTGTGGCATTGAAAAGTGCCCCGTTTTGACTCCTAGCTGGTTTAGCACTATTAAATGCCAGCATCGTGTTGCTGATTTAAGCTTATCCACCTTGTTGCCACCAATAGGAGATGAGATCTACAGGAAATATTTATAGAAATTAACATGTCCCTGACTTTGACCCATGTTAGGCTGCCACTATAAATGTCAACATGCAGGACAAGGAAGCAGTGGATAAATATACGCAGTCATGATTGGTGGCAAAGGGTCACTATGATGGAGTTCAGCAACCCAGAGTGGAGAGAAAATTTCTGCATGAGTAGGTCATACTTTTACCAGCTGTGTGACACAGTTAAGCTGTTAATGAAACCAGTGGGAACATGAGGACAAGCAGCAGTTCTGTTGCCAATCACAGTGGGCGCCGTGTTGCACAAACTGGCTGGTTGACTGAAGCACAGTCAGCAGTGGTCTGAAACCAGAATAAAATGGACACTGCAACAGATTCTCATGGAGCACTCTCGCTAGCATAATTTGGTTTCTCATAAGGGTTTATCCAGGTTCCATGATGTTTACAGACAGACACACAAAAACTGGATACTTCAAAAATCTGATCCAACCAGGACAAGTCCATTGTCATCTAAATATATAACAGTGGTGGGATGCAATTTTAAACAAACTGAATTAATTAATATATTTTGATGATGACTGAATCAATGAACAGACATATACATGAACTTAAACAACAACGTTTATGTTTCATTTATATTTATCTGCATTTTTCATCTGTCTACTGCATTCACAGATCACTGCACACTCAAAGTGCAACTTTAGCAAACATATTCAACATTTTAAGCACTTTCAATGTCTTGAAAAGTGGTCTATTGTGGGATGGCAACACTGTTTGCCAGTACCGGGACTGTCATAGGTAAACGTGCGGTGCGTTGCCCCAGAGCTCATTTGCATAAAGTAGTTCAATTCATGCAAATGTGGCACGGGGAGTGGAGGTTCGATATGTCCTAAACATCTAAACCAGCCATCGTTGAAATGAAACAAGGACAGATTCTGCAGCTTATTTCTTGCCTCAAATGCTTTCAGAAATACATTTTGATGAACAGTTTTTGTAAAAAAAAAAAAGAGAAAATTTGCAACCGAGCCACCATGTTGGTCTGACGTTTCTATGCTAATTCACGCTTTATCACGGCAGGCAAGCAGATGTTAGGTGCATTACTGCCACCTAGTGGGCCGGAGTGTTCATCAGTGTTACCGGTGTACCAGAAATTAGGAAACTGAGAAAGGCGCGATTAAATGCGTTATTTTTTTTAACGCATTTGTTTTTTCTGTAATTAATTAACTGCAATTAATGCGTTAAAGTCCCAGCCTTAATATATATGTATTAAGACATATGGTGCTAAACAACTATTTGTTCACTTTGTACCATTGATAGAAATGCACAAACCTTACTGTGTGTTTGATTTATAGCATTTCAATCAATTGAAAGTTGTGTTTTGAAAAGTTATAGCATGTATATTATATTTCCCCAGCAGGCGGGGTGATGTATCGAAATAATAATTCAAATGGTGTTTCTACACTTTAAAAACTTAACCTAACAGCACTAACGTGTGAAATTTGCCAAATGCACTTAAATAGGAGCAGCGGCATCTGATGTCTGGCGTTGCTTCTACAGTGTCTGTAAATTGTTAACTTGCCGTTTTCACATTATGTGGGAAAATGTGGTGTGTAATTAGTCATTAACACATTAGTAGCATGCTGGTTACATTAAAGATGTGTTGACAATGTGAAAACGTGTTTAACTACCCATTAAGTATTTGATAAGGGGTTTCTCCAGGTGTATTTATACAACGCTTTTTAGAGATTTGGTTATCATTTAAGTCAAGGTCTGGCACATACGCCACCCTTTGTTCCTAGTAAATTGAGTTTGATAAAGAAAACAATTAATCAGGTGAGAAAATTCCAGTGTCCTGATATCTTTCAGAGCACTCCAGCTAGCACAACTTCATTTCAGAGGACAGTCAAAGCAGCACAGGGGATTGTTGGCTGTCCTCTCCCCTCCCTCATGGACATCTACTCCTCCCAGTGCCTCAGCAGAGCTCAGAACATCATCAAGGACAGTTCACATCCTAGTTCTCAGCTTTTTGATCTGTTGCCCTCTGGAAGGTGCTACAGATGTATTAAAGCGAGGACAAACAAACTTAAAAACAGCTTCTTTCCAAGAGCCATCACCACCCTGAACTCTCACACGTCTCATAACTCACACCCAGCCAACAATATAATGTGAAATGTGCAATATACACCACTGCTTCATTCACTCTGCTATTTATATTCACTCTGTTATTTATATGTATATTTGTAAATAGAATGTTTTGCACTATTTTTTTTTTAAAGATTTCTTGCACTGAAAAGGCGAAGCTTTCCAATTTCGTTATACACTGTATAATGACAATAAAGCATATTCTATTCTATTCTATTCTATTTCAGGGCTTATCCAAGTTTTATGATGTTAACATGTGTAAACAGAAAAACTGAATATCTCAAAAATACAACCATTACCAGGATACTGAAGTCCATGTAAGCCAACAGTGAAAAGAGGTCAACTGGATTACAACCTGAATCTATCCTGTTTCTACCTTTGACGGGCCTTTGCTCATTCTATGAATATTTGAAAAGCATCAGGTATTTTTATATCCAGTGCAAAAACAGGGCTTCTTGAAATAAATAAAATGGGGTATGGAGTTTTCCTGCAATATGCTGTAAAGGTTTTGCCTTTAAATGTCTAGTAGTTCACTGAAGCACAACATAAAAGATCAGTCGTCCAATCTTGAACTGTTAGTGCCACATGTCAGGTAATTAATTGGTCAATAATTAATGAAGGTATACACGTCAGCTGTGCATAGAATTACACACCATTTCTGAAGTAGCAGAGGTTTCAGCTTGTTTTCCTGCCATCATGTTGGTCTGAACACAAGTGAAGACATGGAAAAATAGTCCAATGCAAAACATGGCAAATGTTTCTGCCTCAAAAATCACATTTAACTGCATTTTTCACTTGGACTATTTGAACATTTTTAATTTAAAACCCTACTTTTTTTCTCTGTTGTGAAGAACTTTGGCTCAACAGTTATTCTTTTCAATGTAGTGTTGACTTGACCTCCTTTTTATTCACAGAAATATTACATCAGTGATACAGAAATGGTTCACCATCAATGGAAACAGCTAAATACCACAAAGGATTGAATGATTAACCAAATTTAAACCCAAGTTTGAAACAATGCAGTTAAAAATTCACAAAGGCTGTGATTAACAATATATTTTAAACATAACATCTGAACCAGAGTTATGTCAGTGGTTTTACAAAGTCATGCTGTTGTCCTTGTGTGACAGTCAAGCTTCTGACAGTAAATCATAAGGTAATGCTCCATCACATTTTTAAAATCTATTAACAGAGAATACTGAAGTCTAGCCGTTTAAATATTATGCTGCAAATCAAATTACAACATCTGTGAGAAAAATCACAACTGGATATTTTCTAAATCATTTCACTATAACACCGTACAGACTTGATTATTGGCTTGGCATGAAAACAGATTTCACAAGCCAACAGAAATTGCAGCTTAAACTGGGCTCTTTTAGCACTGTTTGACTTTACAAGTCTGACTTACTAACCAGAATGGAAACAACTCTGTAGAAGACCATCTTGTACCGGAATTCTTTCCATTAAAAAGGAACATCTAATGGCATGTAACTGTCTTGTACATAAATACAAGAGGATCCCCACTTTTCCACATGTAATTTTCAGAACAAAACACAGCCTTTACAGAGGCCAACGTGGTAAAATGATGTGTAAGATGGTATACTAGAGATCATTCTTATTTTAGCAAAAAAAGAAAACAATACTCTTATTTGTTGCAACTGTATCAAATGAGCACTTGAGCATTTTGTTATCGCTGCATTGTGGCTCCTAGTATTTATAATATGTAAAAGGATAATACCCTCGCTAGTGGGGCTTTTCTCCTGTTGGCTCTGTGGTAAAAGCTAATGTAGAAAGGCATTTAGTTGTATTTTTAATCATGCTTTTTCTTTGGTTCAAGAAGAGTGAAAAAATGATTAAAACAGTAAATTGGCCATGAAATAAAAAAATAATAATAAAAAATAGGTGTGATATTTTGGCCACATCGTCAAAGCCCTAATTTCCCATGACAGTGCTGATTAATGCACTTTAAGAGTTCCTTTAGTCAGTAAAATGCATCTCCATTCTGGAGGTGCAAGTGATATTCAAGTGTGCTAATGGACCATCGCACCTCATTTTCAACATTTCGACTGCGGTGGGAACAGGTAAGTGGTGTTGCCTCAGGTAAAGCACCCCATCAACCTCACAAACAAGCATATATTTTGCTTTTACATCTGATCTCCATGCAGCCAACTTGAATACTCTGGCCTGTGGCTGTCAGCAGCTAAATGAAGAGCAAAGAGAGAACTCGGCTATAAAACGAAAAAGGATTGCGCTCTCTTAAATGTTAAGTCAAAATCATGAGGTCAAAGACACAAATTTTCCACGGAAATACAAATTAATCTAAGAATTAATCAGCTAAGGCACTCTAATAAAACATGCTGATTTAAATTTGCATGTCTTGGCAAGCAGTAAGCTCAAAATCGCCCATAAGGACACTCAGTGGTTGCATGTCACAACTGCTAAATTATTGCTGTTATGACTGTCCATCAATTTTCTGTCTGTTGATGTGAAGTATCACGTAACACTAACTCATTGTAACTCACTCCAACAGAGCAAGCACACTTAGTGTTGGACAAACATTTGCATCTCATATCTTCACTAGTGCAGCAATGCTAGTTTAATACATCTGCACACAGAATATATCTTGAGCTGTGAGGCACAGTGAGCTGAAACAAGTTGGACTTCACTTCTAATCACATCCAAGTTGAGGCTCCAAGGCTGCAAAATGTGCGCAAATTCAGGAAAGATGTGAGACATATTTATTGTAAATACAGTGTCCCTGACTCCAGTCACAAAAATGATTAATAATAATGAATATAAATAGTTAATAAACTGAAATAAAATTGTGAATTCATAATCTTAACAAGCTGAAACAAAGCACTATCTCTATTGACAGATGCACCACAATTTAGATGAATGCTACAATTTACTGGTAAGCAAATGCAACAAAAACAAACCAATATCAAAATCTGTTGTTTATATTTCATTAGATCCTGCATCCCCCTCCTCCCACCTAGACTGCCTGTAAAAGAGATAAAGATAACATCTTTTATCCTTCATCTCACATCTCCCTTTCTGCCAACCAAAAAAAAATTGGATAAGAAACATGAAACAGACTTTGGGAAAAAGGAAAATGAAGTCATCATGCATATTTAATAGGACCACGGTAAAAACCTCTCAAATGTGAAGCATCCTCATGACAATCACTGGCATTTTGTATCCAGCCATTTGAACAACAATTACAAGGTTTTACGTTTCATCATTAATCTTTAGACATTTCTTTCTGCGACAGTTTCCACTCCAAGTACAGTGATATTCTGTTCTTGTAAATTTAATTACAATATCTACGCACATATAGAAACCACCACAAATTGCATTGCCTTGTGCAAACAATAGTTTTGAGGGTGCAGAGTCTGTTGATGCTGTATTGCACTGTAACATATTTTTGCCTTTTTCTTTTGGTTATTCAATTTAAATTTCCTTTTTGTTACAACTAAAACATATCATCAAAAAATGGAAGGATCTGTGACATACTGTGTGAAGAAAGGATATAGTAAAGCTGCATGTGTGTCTGATACCCTGAATGACCTGCACCTGAGCCACTCAGTGCGACCGATCGCTGACCCCTTCCTGCCTATATTTTCTCTTCATTTCAAACCTTATAGAGGCAACATAATTAAATTGTGATCCAAGCATTTCTCTGTCATTGGCTCAAATATGTTTCCTTCTCTACTCTTATCTTCTACTTTGTGGTATTTTTGAAAAACTCTCCCATCCATGTAAGTATTTTTTATGGAAAAAAAAACATTCAGGATATGTCATGAATAACAAATGTGCATTATTTTAACATCTGCCAGAGGAACACTTTAAACTTAGAAGACAGGTAACACAGCACAGAGTATACTGCATTTATATCAGCATATAATGACAACAACAAAGATCAGCGAAATCCTTCTTTAGAGTCACATACCATAAACCATGCTGGGTCCTGCTTTCTGAGTAGACAGACAGGGAACTCAGTGGGTCTTCTCAGAGTTAATGAACAGAAAAACCAAAGCCATCCATGTGTTGTACTATCCACTGCGGGAATAGAGGATTTGGAGGCAGACCCACAAACAAGGTGAAGTAACAGAGGTAATAGGATCATGGTTGTCCATCTGGCCTCATCCCAAGACACGCCACAAGCTATAAATAACACTAATACTGTTTATTTACTCATTCTGTACCTACTCTGTGACAAATCGGTGTGTGAGTGATTTTGGAGACATTCTGAAGACATTTAATTATTTTTTTAATAACTTATGCTGGAAAACTACCAAAACCTACATTTTTTTCACAGAAATAAATGTGCTATCGAGTAATTAATCACCACAGTGGCTCAGTGACATTCCAAAGTCTTTATATTTGCAGTTCTCAAGACTAAGGATGCACAATGACATCACCATCATCACTGATACCTGCTAAGATACATACATATGAACACTGTAGTCTATTGGAGACACCCAATGCTCTGACAAGTTGACCATATTGAGGCACAAACAAATAAGGATTTGCCAGTAAACATCCACACTGACAGCAAAGTGTCAGCACGTGATGCGAGTGGAGCTACAGCTGCTTCAACAATGGCTCTCAGCTTCCTTTTCAGGGACAACTCTTACCTGATTTTGACATTTGGCCTTAACCGAATAGCTGACAGTGGAGTGACAAGAAACATGACGTGAGTGGGCTCATTGTTGAGATTTGAAGTCAGGACACTGCCATTGCATAGTTTGTGTCTTAGCAGCAACAAGATAAAAATAAAGGCTGTTGAAATCCTGTCCAAACCTTTTTACCACAACAGTTCCAAAGTGATATTGCAAATTTTCCAAAATGCTTTTCACCACTAAGGCAAAATCTTCAAAGAAACCTTTACAGGCAGAGCGACTCAGATGTCACACCTGCAGTGCACATCAAACTTTGGGATTACTACATACAGTAGATACAGTGTGTACAGAGTAGCTGTGCCACATTGAATAACAAAATATAAAAATATGGCAAGACAAGAGGATGAGGTGAATTAGCTATGTTAAAAAAAGTCGAGGACAGTCCTTAACAATATTGCTAATGTACTAAACAACATAATATGACAACACTGCAAACATTTTTCTAGTTCTGCCAAAACTGGTTGCCAGTTTTTGTTGAATAAAAGAGAAATGCCACAATTCTGCAATTGCACAATTGCAAATAAGGTCAACAACCTCTGAGTGACAACCTTAATATTAGCTTTGAGCCGCCAAAGGTATCAGATTATCATTAAATATTAACCAGTGATACAATGAATTACAGTTTATGCCATCTTTTCAAACTGTTGCACAACAAGCACAGCATACTGCCATACTTTAGTTTGCAGTATCAAAAATGTTCTTGGCTCTCTCTGGGGAACTGTCTTCATCCAAGCCTAAATGATTCTAACATCAGGCCAATTCACAGAATTATTTAGCCGCAGCAGGTAACATCCATCAAAACTGGCTGCTACTTCAACCAGTGATACATAGAGTTTCCAGCTAAGTATGAAATGTCTAAAGTGCTACATTTCAGGTAAAGAAGTAGCACCAAACAGAAAAATGCCAAACAGTTCCAAATATAGAAAGAAAAAAAAAGCACTACCTGACAAGTCAAACTTGATCAATAAAACATGGAAGGAAAAAATAAACCAGCTGATTAGAGGAAGAAAGGTCAAAAGGTAAAGAACTAAAGGGATTTAAAGTTAAAAATCTAGTAAATATGAGCACAGCCTTTACTCTGACAGCTCAACACAAAGCTTTGCAAAAAAACTCAGCAATTTGACAACATGGGTGCAGGATTTAGAAAAGAAAATGCTGTAAATACAGAAAATATCTCATATCTGAAAGGATATATGATTAATGCCATTAGTTTACTGTAACAAGCAAAAGCCATGAGCTTATTTTCCAACAGAGCTATGGACAGCTGAGTTCAGCAACAACAAGCACATCCCAACCATGTCCACCACTCCTAAATGCACATTTCCACTGTAGTATTTGTTGTTTGCAGATTTTCTGTATTGGGTTGTGTTTTCTGAATTAGCAGCACATATTTGTTACTGGGTGTGCTTTCTTTGGTGTGATCTTGTATTTGGTCAGATTTTTTATTTTTTTTAATTAGCAGCATATTGTTTTCTAAAAATCATACCTGTTGCCAAATTGATGAATATCTTTGCTTAGGTTTCTCGTGTTCTGTCACTAATTCAGGTCAAACTCCAAACACCGATGAAAGAAAAGCACGTAGATCACATTGTATGCTGTATGTCAGAGCTAGAATATTTTGTACAGGTTGTAAAGCTCTTTTGTGATCATGGGCTGTATAAAAGACTGAGCTTAACTGAGTTTTTTTTTTTTTTTAAATCTTGTTTTATCTGTCTACGTGTCAAAATTTAATTTTCACACTCAAGCAAGTTTTTTTCCTTCATTTAAATGGACACAATTTTCACAAAAACACTATCGAAGAGCTCGTCTAAGCACAAAAGACAACACAAAAACACAAAGATCTTCCAAGGGACTAGAAGGGACATTTCAGCATTTGGAAGGAAGGTGAGAAATTCCCCATCATGACACTGAGAAGTGGCATTTTCAGCAGAAATCCGTATGCTTTCATAGGCATGTCCCGCTCATGTTCATGACATCTGCACTAACAGATGTCATCAAAGTGTCCATACAAATGAGAAAAATCTCAAATGTCAAAACGCTCACCTTTTAACAGCTGCATGCATTCCTCTCCTCACTGCCATATTCAATGGCATACACAGATACACATACTGTGATTAAAATCAAATTAAGGCGTAGGCAAGTGACAACCCCGGTCCATCAGCAGTTTGAAGTCTATGAGAGAGACAAGATAGGATAGAGAGGAAAAGACCCAATGAGACAGAGAGAGAGAGCACCGCTGTGAGAGGCAGCTGATCTGCAATGCTGCCTGCCAGAGTCTTTGGTGTCTGCATGTCAAATGTCAGTGCACTCCATAGGAATACGATAACGAGGGCTGCACACAGAGGGAATGCCAAATGAAGCATTCCAACGCAAAGGAGAGCTCAGAAACACAGAACACAGCGCTGAGCCATTTAATAAGACATGGATAAAAAGGCTGCCTGCCTATATTGTACTCTAATAGTGATATTCATTTGGGTGATGACAACACAAACTGTGGCACGGGACATACTATCTGAATAACATGGCATGGATTTTCTGAAACAGTCCTATGATGGTGTTTCATAGCTACAGTGTATTTGGCAGTCAGTGGGAGTACACTGTCCAATGATCCCATTAAAACTGTCTAAACCTGGGATTAAAGCTACACTCCCTGATTTTGTTACTCTGATTGATAGTGTCATTAAACTTCCTCCCAGTGCACATTTTATGTCTCGAAACTCAACAGTAAACTACGTTGCCTGTAAAAATTAATATTAAACACTGACTAATTATTTGATAATAATTACTGAATCAATTAACTTCTAGTGCATAAGACGGGGGACCTGCAGTGTATCAGAACATATTGTACATTTGCTGTACAGTTCAGTTGCACCACGAGGTAGAGCTTATTCCTGTCTACTGAGATGGAGTTACAGGTGTGTTTGCTGACCGCCTGTGAGAGCTGCACATTTTACAGCACAAGCCCAACTTCCTGCCATCCACGAAGGAAAAAGTCACTTTTTTTCTCCCCTCAAAAGACTGCAAAAGGATGTAAAGATTCCCGAGTTGCTGTGTGGCAGATGTCCAGTTTAGCTAGCTCTTCGAAGCTAATGCTAATGCCAGCCAATCACACTGAACACACAACAAGCGGTTGCTGTATTTGCACAGGCAGGGAACTGATTTTCACGCTGTGTCCACAAAGTAAGAGTTTTAGTCACATTTTTGAGCGCATCTGATCATATGTAGACACAGCTTCTATTTTTGTTCTGCTAATGTGCTTTTCTTGCTACAGTTTCTGTGTGGACACTAAGGGTGTAAATCAGAATCATCAAAATGATACATTTCTTCAGACAACAATACCATATTTGCTGCCATTACCACATCAACTGCAATACGATTTTAATTCAAATTAATTCAGGGGCCCGTGACTGATATGAAACGATGTCTTATGCCCATTTAACACAATAAGTTCCATTTATACTGACTTACAAAAAGCTGTTAAATATGATTTGACAATCTGGTTTCTGAACTGTTCCAGACATTTTAATGAAATACACTCTATGTGTTTGTTTCAATAAAAAGAAAAAATATACCTGTTCACTCTAAGTGCCACATTTAAGTGTAAATATGCTTCATCAGTTCACTTAAAGCGCTCTTAATGACTTTTCAATGACGAAAATCAACCATTCATGTCGATGCTCCATCGTCTTGCACTTACAAAGCTCTATCTCTGTGTTCTGGATATTTCAGCTCAAGAATATGCAGTAGCTCATAAAAACTGTTGTTCTCGACAGCACTACAAGGACTCCTGTCTTTGCAAAGAAAATGTGAAATGGCAGCTGTGACACTCCCTGCTCTTTTAGAGTTTTGGTCCAGTTTATGCAGAAAAACTCTGGTCAAAGCTCAGGACCAGGTGGCATCTGTCATAGCTGGCACAAGAGACAATGCCATCTTTTTTATTTTTTTATTTTAGGTGTGTTTCCAGATTGTGATTTCATGAGTATCTTATCCCATTGTTTGCATATGGCATGTGCTTTGTCTGCTGACTCGTTTTTCTCTGAAATATAAAACATTTCCACACTGGGGAACAAATAGTTCAAAGTGACATCTGACATGCCATGTGAATTTCAAAAATAATAATAGATATCAATGTTTTCACTTTAAATCAATCATACTGGATTGTCGAGCACTGAATTGATACATTGATACAGTGTCATGTCAAGTAGAAGTACAGTTACACAAAAACAATTCAACGGGACACAACACATTTCAATGGGGACAGTAAACGCTGAAAGATTTCCTTTACTAATAGTTGCTTTGAAAGTATTTCTAAACATCCGTTCCAGCTAAGCAGCATTTTCAAGCAGCAGTGCACAAGTCACTTCCCATCATGTAAATAAAGCAGGCGTATTATCTTATATAAAAACATTACATCTGAAGTCTGGGCTGGAGATACCGTATTACTTAATGTGACGCTTACAGCACTTTTGATGAAGGAAAAATGGGTCAGACTTTGTTTAGTTGTTTGTTTGGTTTGTCCAGCACAATAACTCTGATGCACTTCATGCCTGTAAGTTGTGCAGCTGTTTGCTCCAGTTGCTGAATAGTGACAGACGAGAGTTGGAGTTCTGCAATTTTAAAAGTCACAATTTCATGTCACTTGGTGTTTAAATTGTTTAAATTCTTAATTAACTTTTATATTAAGTGTCAGTCGTAAAAATAAAATAAAATAAAATAAAAAAGCAGTTCTATCAACCAATGATTTTTTTACTTTTTAATATTTGCGTAACTTATGATTATTAATGTAGGTGACTACCGACTTTGTTTAAAATTAGCCTCCATAATAATAGTAAAAACGATCAGCGGAAGCATAAACCATGCATTTAAATCCATGTCCAGGTCTACAAAACATATGGACTGAGATGTCACACCGTCTGTCTCAAGAGGAAACTGTTGATTGTACTCACTCTCTGGGAAGCGTCGCCGACTACACTGATGGACTTGAGAGGTTCGGGGGCATTTTAACCCTGCAGGCTTCATAGCGTCCCGACAGCTGCTGATTACTTGTATCCTGAGCTGCATGTAAAACATCTGAGGAAATCCTGACCCTATACAATGTGAACAAAAGCAGGTGGTCAAAAAAAACAACAGTTGTAATTAAACTGAACAAAACTTGTGTCACTGGAACTATTACCAAGAAAGACGCTGATCAGTAATGTTTATTGTTTTAGTTACCCTGTTTAGCCTTCACCCTAATTTGGTTTATGGCTTTTACCCAGTGAACACACTGCAATAGTATACAAAAAAAGAGTAAGTACCCCTGTGCAAAATCACCTAAATGTGGCTGGATATCAAATTGTATTACCTCTCAACAATTGCATTATGTCTAAGTTAACAGAGTATTTCCTCTTATAAACAATCATAAACAAATTCTTTAGAAACACTTCATTGAAAATACAGGGCCCAAAGTAGAAACTCAGAGCAACAAAAGTGAATGCACCTGTGATCACTAACACACATATTTAAAAATCTGTGATCATTGAAACAGAACTGAGTATTCCTGTGAATTCCGATTAGTCTAAAAATGCATGAACATGTTAAAACAAAACAAAAACAAAGCACATGCGAACATTACAAATTCCTCAATTTTTGATCAATGGGCTGTGAATTAAAAAATCAGATTCTGTGACTTAACAAAGATGGGAAAGGATACAGAAGTACTGATTAACACCTAGCATAGTATAGTGCCGCTAATCAGAGGCGAAGCAGCTGTCCCCCTAAAATGATGCCATAGTCAGTGCGATACTTCATAGTCTACCTCTGAAAACTAGACATGTAGGTGCTTCAGGTGTGACACAGGGGATTTCATGGACACTGGAGTTTCCTTTACAGCTTAGACTATAATGATCCAAAGCACACTGCCAAAAATGACACAAGTGCTTCTAAAGACTTTTAAAAACTATGACCTGTCAAATGTGTCATCTGACTTGAACCCAATAGAACACTGTTGGGGTATTTAAAGAGAGGGGTACTGCAACACAGTCTCTCCAACAAAGGGCAGCTGAAAACAACTTTCTCTGAAGAATAGCAAAGCACCAGAATGTTGGTATTCTTCATGCCGAGGAGGATTGAGTTTGTCATCAAAAACAAAGCTGAATATAAGACCTACTGAAAATAAAATATTTTAATCTAAGTAAAGGAAGCTGTACTGACTTTTTGTTGCGTTGTGTTCCTCCTTTGGGGCCTGTATTTTCAATGGAGCAAAGCAAAATTTTTAGTTTTTAATTTTAAATAAGAGCAAATACTCTACCGTTCAACTGAGAAGTAATGCAGTTAATAGAAAGTAGGGGCGTAATGGTACACAAAAATGTTCAATTCAGCAAAAAGAAGAAATACATAACATTAAACAATAGTTTACTGTACAGACGACTGCTGTCAACACTGTTGCAACTGGCAGCAACCCACTAATAAAATTTACAAAATGAATAAATCTAAATACATTTTCTCTCAAATAAACAAACAATAATCAAATAAAAAAAAATAAGTGCAGCATTTAGAAAATGAACTGTGCTTGAAATGTGCTGTGCTTGTATGCACATTAGTAGCTTTCAGCTTCATACCAGGACTGTGCAAAACAAATACAAAAAATAATATCCATTAAAGAGCAGCATTTAGAAAATTAACCACTTAAACTGCACCATTACTGTGCGGTAATTTTCAGTAGTCCTAGATGTCCAACCAGCAGTCGTGAGAGCAACAGCAGATGGATTAGATAAGTTGTGGACAAACGTATTTTGTATTTGCTTTTAAAGGGCTGGTGCAACTTGCTGACTGAATTGCAGCTGAGAGGGAACCTGGTAACAGGGCTTGATTTCTGTCAGCAGAGTATGGTCACAGGACTCCAAAACCCAATTATGGCACATGTTAGTGCTTTGGCCCAGCTCAAATTGTTAGCCAGAGGCTGCTTAAATGAAGACATACAACCAGCTACATACATATTTACAATGTGTAGGCTTTTCTGAGAGTGGAATTGATACCACAGTAGATTATATTAATTTATTTGTGAGAAGCCAAAATCAAAATCACTGTAAACTGTCGTCATTTTCTAGCCCTACCACTGTGTAAGCCATCACGACTGACTGCAGTGGGCTACTTTCTTTACTTAACTGGCTGCGCCTCCACTTCCATCATCACATCCAGTCTACTCCTCTCTGTCTCCATTTAGTTTTTTAAAATAATCTGCTTTTTATTGCATCTTCATCAGAACACAGTAACAGCTACATGGACTGTTTCACACGTCAGGCAGGGATAAACTGACTAAGCCAGTGAAAAAGAAAAGGTACTGCTTACAATCAGCGAAAGGGCACCAAAACAGCCTAAGAATCATGTCACACTCATGAAATTTTAACTCGCACACTCAAAACAAGGCTGCATGTGTAACCATTTTGGTCGCAGTCTGGAATCCTGTTATCAACTTAGACATAATGCAATTATTGAGAGGTGATGCAATTTGAAATCATTTGTCATTCAAGCGATATTGCACAGGGGTGTACTCACTTTGCTGTGTGCTGTAGTGTTTGGACTCCTCGCAGTCATATCAAAGAAGCCAGGGTGTAGCTAATTAATCACCTTAATTAATAGTTCTGCTCTGTTAATTTTCCAGGTGGCTGTGCCAATGAGCCACCATGCACAGCTCGAGCTAAATGGAATGTAGCCACCATTATGCTATTAATCACACCTTTCGGGGTTTTTTTTTTTGTTTGTGTGTCTAAGAGCATTTGGTGTAAAAGCCTACTGTTAAAGTAAAATAACCACTAGTGCAGCGGTTCTCAAATTATTTCTGCCAGGCCCCCCTTCGGAGGACAAAAAACTGTTACACTCTGTAAAGTAGTCCCGCGGGCCGAAATGGACCATCTGGCCGGCCGGTTTTGGACAGCGAGCCGTATGTTTCACACCCCTGGTAAAAATAATCAGAGCAGATGAGCCGAGGTGGTGACGTGGTCCAGTACGCTGGTGTTCCAATTGCATCTTAACGATACGTTCTTGCGTTCTCGGTAGTCCGTATTTACCGAGTACGCAAGTACAGGCCGACGTTAAACAATAGTTCAGCTAGTTAGTTCCGCGTAGACGGACCTTTTCCTCCCGGACGCTCGTGTCCCCCGCCCCACTATTTGAGAAGCGCTGCACTAGTGCATCTCAAAAATATTAGAACATCATGAAAAACTTCAATATTTTCCATCAGTCATCCGATAAAGTGAAAATGTTATATATTCTAGACCAGGGGTGTCAAACATACGGCCTGCGTGCCAAAACCAGTCCACCAGAGCGTCCAATCTGGCCCGCGGGATTACTTTGCAAATGGTAAAAATTACAGAGAAGACTTTAACTGCAAATTGTAAATAATAATAATAATAATAATAATAATAATAATAATAATAATAATAATAATAATAATAATAATAATAATAATAATAATAAATAATAATAATTTCTAGATCTTGACAAGCTGTTTTGATCATAAAGTAAAATACTCTATCGTTCACTTCCACATATCTCTGACTGAATGTTTTGTGTCTTTGTAGATACACTGTGATCTGTAAGTTGTAGTGTGTAAATGATAAACTGAGGCATAATACTGCTGACATTGCACTTGTTTTTCTTAGGAAATTTCAGGTTGTTCATAATGTTTTGTAAAATGATAGTTCAATAAATGTGAATATTTTCAGGGGATGATTTGGAGCTGTCATTATTTATAGGTTGTTATGCTCTGATTTCACTGGTCTGGCCCACTTGAGATCAAATTTTCCTGTATTTGGCCCCTGAACTAAAATGAACTTGACTTCCGTGTTCTAGACTCATTACACTTAAAGTAAAATATGTCGATCCTTTTATTGTTTTAATTATAATGATTATGTAAGTTAGTAAGTTATTACTCAAATAGTATAAATGTCATGTATCTCCTGGTCTAGCTCAATTATGGGGAAGACTGCTGACTTTAAAGCTGTCCAGAAGATACAGACTCTCAGACAGGAAGGATACAACTGCCGCCAGATAGCCAGGAAGCGTAGACTGCAGAAATACAGACCAACCAACAGCTTGGAAGACAAACCGAGATCTGGGCGTCCAAGGGTTTTTTCAGCAAGAAATGACCACATCCTGATCCTCATGTACAGGAAACACCACCAAATAACATCACAGGAGCTTCAGCAGCAGTGGTCAAACAAATTGGTGTCCAGTGTTCCACCCACACTGTATGTGGCCGCCTTTTAGATGAAGGCTTAGGGTCCTACAAGGCTTTCAAGAAGCCCCTGATCCATGAGAGACAGAGGTTAGCCCACATTGTTGGGCCCAAGCACACAAGAACTGGACAGCCAGGAGCTGGAAGATTCTGTGGTCAGATGAGTCCAGTTTCCAGCTTTATCTTCCTCCTGCTAATGAGAGAGTATGCAGAAGGCCAAGCGAAGCATTATCTCCAGCATGTACAGTACCTACTGTCAAGCATGGTGGAGGCAGTATCATGGTTTGGGGATGCATGAGTGCTGCTGGTGTTGGTCATCTCACTGCCTGTGATGGCACATTGAACTCTGCCAAGTATTGTGCCATTCTCCAAACCCTCATGCTCCCTTCTGTATGTGCACTATTCTGTCAAGGTCAAAACTGGATGTTTCTACAAAATAATGCTCCTTGAACACAACCAGGACCAGTAGAACTTAGCTGCAGGAGCAGTTTCCAGGTCTTAGAGTGGACCCATTGAAAATCTGTGGTGGATTATCAAAAGGTCTGTTTCAAAGCGTAAATCAAAGAATTTAGAAGAATTAAAAGCAGTAATTCAAGAAGAATGGGACTAGATTATCCCTCAACAGTGTGAAAGGCTGGTGGGGAACATGCCAGCCAGAATTAGAGCTCTGCTGCTGCTAATGGTGGGACTACTAAACATTAATTTGATGATGTAATGGTTTATTTAGTTTTTGTTCAGTTTTGAACACATTCTCTGTGATTTGTTGACTATGACACCGACAATGTTGAGAACTGACACATTGAAACTGTCAAGAATTAAATTTTGTTAGTTTTTCTTGTAAACAATAAACAAACAAAAAAAAATCTGTATTTGTTGGTGTCTGTCTAATGCAGCCACGCCTTTAGAAACACCAAAACATTTTTCCACAAATATTTCATGATAATATTTGAGATTGTGCAAAATTTTAAAGGTGTCTTTTTTTCCACCACTGTAATGTTGCAGTGTGGGAGACTTTAACATACAAAAGAGATACGGAAAATAAAAGTCTGGCATATTGATCTTCGCATCCATTGCTTAATCATGCTACTTTGCCAGTGATTGAAGGTAGGTTGCACTAAAAGATTCATAAATATAACATCTGCCCTCAGAACTGAAATAACTATCAGTATACAGTACAGTCTACATTTCAAGACTTTTAAATCCTCCTCTTTCTACTCTCTGCCACATCAAAGAAACCAACTTAAAATACAATAATTTCACTCACCAGTCACCACCAAAGAATATTCCTGAATGCACTGTACTGTATCGAGTAAGGTGTGTTTGTGCCTGAATGTGACACTGTGTGGGTTTAAAAGAGCAACAAACTAAAACAAGGGGACACATGCTGGGCAGAGGATGCATTTTTGCATTTTAATGCCAAAGTCAACAAGTCCCAGATGACACCTGTGCATGGTCTTATAATTCCTTTTAAAAGACATTACAAAAACAAGGAAGAGGACATTCCAGAGATGAGAACACCAACCATGACCACGTTTATATGCTTTCACTGTCAGATTCACACAAAAACATTGTTCATCTGAATGTTTTAATCAACACAAATTAGCAAATAATCAAATCCAATTTTAAATGCATAAATCCCAGATGTCTAACATGCTATTTCTGTGCCGTCAACATCCTCTTCTCATATTAATACAATGAATACACTGTGTGTTATTAATATCTTCACCAGTACCACCCTGTACTGAACAATACACCCTGGTCTGCACACATAGAAGGAAAGGCTCATGCCATTCCCTTTCCTGCCTACCGGAGCAGAACAATGAGGACGACTAACCTTGACGAAGACAGTGAGGACATAGGGTTATTGGAGGGTCACATATAAAGTATGGGCTTGATTCTGCCTGTGATTATAATTCTCCTTGGGTCTGAAGGCAGCCTGTAATGAGGTGGGCTATGGAAGAATATGATGCCATTTAAACATTATAATGACAAGGAGCACAATGCCCTCTCAAACAGCTTATAGCCACAGAAATGATTGAAATGCACTCTGTGTCATGTATTAGCGTATCATGCCTTTAGTGCTCTGCTGAACTCTGGCTCCATAAAGCAGCAGAGGGGAGAGGTTGGCTCTCTGAGTGGTTTGCTGCTAACCAGTGGGTCAGTGTATGGAGACAGATGGCCGTGAGGGCCCACTGTTAGCCTTGGCGGCCGAGCCTCAACAATAGATCTGTGATGTTGCAAACTGGTCCTCTGCTGCTCGCTTAGACACATGGGACCACTAACACAAACACAGACACAAACATTCCTCTGTGCTGCCTTGGCAGGAGCGACCTGTCCCACAGTCAACCTCCACCCCCAATTCCTTCGCTCCCTTTCCCCTCTTCTCTTTAGTCCTCTCTGTCTTTCTCCATCTCTAAAGAGTTCTGCTGGACTCTTGCCCGGCGAGCAGTGAGAAAGCCCTTTTGGAGAAACAGTGAAAGAAAGGTATTGGAGGCAGTATGAGGGGGAAGTTAGGCAGCAAAGAAGTTCCAAGAAGCGAGATGATGATGTAAAACACAGCCTAGAGTGAGGAGATGGGGTTTGATCAAAGCGCAGGGACTCGATAAATTAATTATCCATGCTAGAGTTTGGTACTTGAGATGAGCTGAGACATCTGGCATTATTAATGGCCTGCATTTTGGAAACATTTTATCATTTTTTGTGGAGTAAATTATGGCTCAACAGAAACTAAGTGACAGCAGTGAAATCTGCTGAGATATCAGAGTCACTGAAGACCAGTGCTCCTGTGCCAGCTCCAAGAAGCAGGTTTCTAGATCTAAGAAAAATTACAGAGACTGAGAAGACTGAAAAAGTCAGAACTTGCAGGTCTTTTTACAGTAGTAATCTTTCAGATATGAGCACTTTTTGGTGTTTTACCCAGGAAAGTAGTTTAGGTCCATACTATGAGGAAAGATTAATGTGTTAAAGAGGTATGTTGAGCTTTAAGTCAGAGTTTTTAGTGCATCAAAGATGTCTTTTAAAGACTGGAGATCACACTGGTACCTTATGCTGCACCGCTAACCTGCATTAAAAGAGGTTTTGTTCAGAGTTTGTGATTTAAAACAGGTGTTACAAGTACCAGTATTTCACCAGTTTGTTTTGTCAGGATTTCCTATAAGCAACACATTTTATCTGCAAACCTGTTAAGCTGTATGTTCCTAAAACGACCAAACAAAGCACATTGTATGTCACCATCGGAACCTTCATTCATTCAGTTGGTGATGCAGAAAATGCAAAAATATGTTTTTATACTAGACTTGAACATATTCATAAAATGTGTTCCAGGCTTTATAGTGAACATTGACTCTGGATCCATCAATCTCACACTAAAACATCACTGAGGGATGAACAGTTTGAGTTGTGGTCTGATTCTATATCTCAGTAAGCTTTACAATGCAGCTAAAAGATCACAAATTAGAAGATTGTTCAGTCCACTGGGTCTATATTTACTTTAGGGAATCTTCAATGTCTACCAGTTATTTCAGTTTGATTTGGCCAAAAACTAAAGAGATATTCTTTATTATCAGACAATGTGAATGAAGTTTAACAGCAATAATGTGCAGCTGTCAGGTTAAAAATAAACAGCTGCAGTGATGGGGGAAATAAATATATTAACTGACACAATAAACAGTTTTGTACCAGCATTAATATTTTATATCATTAGCAATAGGAGTCTTTTTTACCGTAATCCTTTTTTATAGTCCTCCGATTTTAACAACCTACTCCTCTTTACTGCAGTAGACAGCAGACGATTGATCCAGTTTGGGCAAAAGTAGTCACATGACACGTTAAATAGCCTCTTTAGTTTTTTTAAAGTATATATATATATATATATATATATATATATATATATATATATATATATATATATATATACACACTTAAATTGTATTAACATACAGGCTTAAAGAGAACTGTAAAGAATAGGTACATTAAAATTGACTTTTTTAACCTTTCAGTACCACTTGGATTATAGCCTGCCCCATTAATTCTTACACTATCAAATTGCAGCAGGATATAATTGTTATTTCAAGTGGACTACCCCAGCTGTGATTTACATGGCATACTTATGTGCAGTTATTGAGTATTGTTGTTTTTATGAGTTATTGTGTAGCACGGCTACATGTAAATGAAGTGGGATCATTGTTATTGATCTGTGAGCACAGAGTGAGAACAGTGTTGGTAATGAGTGTCCGTACTACGGATATTGATCAGCTGCTGCCATCTCACTAGAATCAAGCACATGCAAGATAACAAGGCACATCGATCACAGCAAACAGGGGAAACACAATGTCATATGACATCCCTCCTCTGTGAAGTTTACATTCCACACACAGCCCCTGTATAGACAAACACAGAGGAAGAATTAATGAATGGAAAAAGATACGGTCAGTGTAAAGAAAGACCTGCATGCAGATGAGGAGGAGAACGGTGGAGAGATGGAGAGAGAAATATATGACTTGCACCTGGCAAGAGGAGATTGATTAATTGTTTGTCAAGATGCAGAAAAATAGTACAGATAATGGAAAGAAAACACAGGAATGAAAAGATGGCTAAAATGATTGCAAAACCGATAGGGCTCTGAGGGTGTGTGAATATGTGGTTGTAGATGCAGATAAAGGCCTGATAAATATGAAAAATGCGGTACATCAAGTTTAGAAATTAACAGAAGGCTGAAGGATGTGGTATAGTAGAATAAGAGACAGAGCAGGAAAGGAAGTGAGTGCTTTGGGAGGGAAGCATAACGAACCAAATCACCAAGTTCATCTCTTGGCTTTAAACCAATCCAAGTGTCTTCCTCTGTTAATCCATCATCAACTGTTCTCACATCCCAGCTGCCAGGCTGGAATGTGTGTGTAGTCCTGGGTGAATAAACAACCTGATAAATGAAGGTCAGACCCAGATAAAGTGGCCACTCTCACAACTGTTGCTGTGCGGCCATTGGGGCCCAAGTTAACCATTGACTGACCTGAAAGACAAGGTGTGTGTGTCAGTGTTTAAACAGCCAGATTCTGTCCCGTCTGCAGTGTCACTTCTTTTCACATTTATATGTTGGTTGGATTAATTAATGTAAAAGAGATTCCATTTTTTGTCCACCTTGTCTCAGACACACTGCAGTGTTATGATAGCCAGTTTTGATAGGTGTGAACAGCTGGTGGTGTAAATAAATTGGACGCTACTTTGTTTCACTGTGTGTGTCTGTGCTTCCGTGTGTGTGTGTGTGTGTTGTGTAGAAAGACAGATAGCTGGTGGTGCCGTGTGGCTCATTGTTCAGCCATCCAGAACTTAGAAACAGCAATCAAACAGAAAGGCAAAAACAAACTACCATGACTACACCTGCTATCGCATATTTCACATGGGCTTCGTTCTCTAGCTCACATCAAGGATTTTGCTATGCAAATAGCTGAAGCATCCTGGGAATATGGTTAGCCATTAGTGAAAAACACCCCATTTAAGGGGTTGTGGGTTCAGTAAATACCACAGAGCTACCTGGCCTGAAGTGACTTTTATCAGTGCAGAGCAGTGTTATAGACAGTGTCGGGGAGTAACAGAATGCATGCGACAACTTTAAATATTTTGAATATTAAATATAAGCAACTGCTTATAGTTATAGTCACAGCTTAAATAGGTAGTAATCAGATTACGGTTACATTTTTAGTCTTTGCTCTGAAATTAAAACACACTGCTAATTTCCCATGAGCCCCTGATTTAAAATTCAGTGCACCACAGTAGGCTATAGACACAATGTAGCCTATCTGTGTCCACATGACAGGATAGGATTTACACAAAGCCAAGCCAGGAGAGGATTTCTGTTGGGGAATTCAAGAATCATTTCACGTTCCCAGAGAGCAAAGGAAACTGTATTATTAAGGTGCAGTGCAACCTGTGCTCACCAGCAAAAAAAGCTGCTTTCCGCAACCAAAAACTCCACTTATAAGGAGGAAACACTTTAAGATAACTTTCATTTTTCTGGCTAAAGTTGAACACTTGGTGGTCAAAGTGGCCACCTAGGTGCAAACGACCTGTACTGACCTGAACTGCTAGCTGACTACAGATCAGCCTAGTAATGTCGTTCTGAGTATAGCAGCTACAGATGGGTGACTATCTGAAGATAAAACCTGAATGCTTGACCCATAATGAAAAGGGGATGTACAGCTATGTTATATTTTAGCCGATTTAAAACTGCATTTCATTGTCTTAGCATTTGTATTCTGACAAAAAAACAATTGACTATAAAGCTGAGTCTAGTCTCATCTATAGCAGCCAGTTTTCTGATCTGGTTTGGTTCCACATATCTGCTTAGACGGAAGGGTCACTGCAAAGCAATACAAAGATGTTTAGTATAAGGTTCTAATTTATCCTATGGGGCATGAGTGGTCATTGAATGGATTAATGTAAATGACACAAATCATATGCTATGGCCATCACAATCACCATTCAATCCATTCAAGTCAACAGTTTTGGACCAATATATACGACAGCGCTCTCCATCAGCATCATTGAACCACCAAATGAAGGAAATATCTTTTGGAAGAATGCTGTTTAATCCCTCCAGTTGAGCTCCAGAGACTTGAAGAATCAATGCCAAGGCACACTGAAGCTTTTCTGGCAGCACATGGTGGCCAAACTCTTTACTAAGACACATTATGTTGGCTTTTACCTTTAACTTGCCACCCCCTGCAGCCAGATCATTTACAACATTCCATCATTACTTTATTTCACTCAAACTTGACACTATGAAAAATAAAAAGTCAAGGAAAAATTACATCTTCACTTTACTGGCACATTGCACAGCACATTGCCTTTGTGTTTAGATGAACTTAGAGTGTAAATATACATGAATATGCATTCAGAATAGTGTAATCGAGATGTTGTATGTGAGTATAAACCTGCTACTGGTCATACATTTTACATGCCATTCACCCCTTGCACTGTTTATATGTTATGTTTTCTTAGGGATGCCCTCTGAAAGAAGAATCTGTAGAAAATGTCTTATTCAATTTAGATTTTCTGACACTAGCCTTTGTTCATCCACTTGATAATGGCTGATGAGAGAAGCTGAAACCTGAGGTGGAGCAAGTGCAGTGGGAAGTGAGCAGCTCCAGTGCCTAACATTTCATTTGTTTATGCTTATAAACTGACACATTGTGTGAGAAAATTTGTGCTAAAAAATGATGATTTAAACAGAAACGTACGTGTGCTGCTTGGTTCACTTTTGAGACAGACCCATCTGGTTGCCAGACACTAAACAGTATGTTGGCATGAAGACTCCAATCATCCGATTCAGATTCAACAGACCTAATTCTTGGGGTATAACACTGCCATTTTCCCTTCTCTTTAGGATTTAATGACAACAACCCCAGAGCTAGCAACCTACATGCTGAAAATGGTGAGTTCTGGCGAAGATTTTGATCGTGCAAAACAGCAGATCTGCTTGGTTCTTTCAGTCAGTGGTTTTAAAGATCTGCAAAGAATATGCTGTCCACATTTGCTGTCTAACAGCATGTAACAGTTGGCAAAAAAGTTTCATAGGCACCGTTGCTGCTTCCTGGATTTTGTGCAACCACAGACGATTGTGATTGGTTTGAAAACATTCAAGTATATATAAGCCTGAGAGTTTTTTCCCTGCTGTAGCAGAATGATAATTAAGACAGTCAGACCATTTCACAACACTGTGGAGCAGAAATATCCCAGTGTTCAGTCTATTCCAGGTAGTAGTACTGTTTGAATGGCACATTCAATCACACACATGCAGTAATAGTGTTACATTTAAGGGCACGTATTCTGTGATCTGGTGAGGAATACATTTTTAAGAAACTTCCCTGAGCTCTGTTTACACACAAGTTAGGCAGTCAGTATTCAGTTGGACGGTCATCTTTTTTGCTTTATTTAATCAATAGTCAATAGAAACAGCTGTGAAAAAGCTCACTAAGTGTATTGTATTATAAATACCATCAGATGCCAACTTCAGGATTTTCCCATTTGATTGTTACAATATGAATCAATCTATTGTTCAAACATGTACCACTTTGTGAAGAAAAGGTATCGTGCTCCGCTGAACCGTTTCCAGCTCAATTACACTTCATGTCACTTTTTTCAAAACAAATGGCAACTGCATTAGGAGAATGAAAAGTTGAGCGAACACGTTGTACATTAAGCCGAAAGTTTATAGAGCTCAAGTCTGAGGTGTTAAATTTCATATGCCTTCCATCCTCAAGCAGAGAAGTCCAAATATTGTTACACTCAGAAGCAAATGAACAGTTTAAAGGGAAAAATGGAAATTAAGAGATGCAGATGAGCAGGAACCCCCCTGAGATCTACCTGAATAAAATTTTGATTCGGATTAGGACTGATGGAGATAATCAAACATTATGTTCTGAGTTGAACTGTTTTTGAAGGTGCTTAACGCCTCAACAGTGCTTACCGTTGCACAGTTTGTCTCAACGAACTACACCACCAGTGGAAGAGCTGAACTGAACCAGCTCTGACAGTGCTGTCACTAAAGCCAATAAACAGGGCTAATATGCATGCAATTACATCCTCAGCAGCACATTGAAATTCAGTTATATATGCACACATACAGATATAGACACACACACCGTCTCTCTCTCTCTACACCAGTAATAATTGCTGATTAGTCTTATCAGCATCATCAGACTTGAACGCATCACTACGGGGTAGATTACGCAGACAACCATACCCATGATGATGATAATGGAAATGGAGAGTACTCATCATCAGCCATGAAACAAGCTCTGATTACAGTCATTATTAGTTATGATGATTCAGATTGATTAATAATTTAAATAATCAACTTGATCGGTCTAGGTGTATTACGATACTTATTATATGTATTTCCTTTTCCTCAAAAATAGTTTCTTTTGTACCCACATGCAAATGTTTCTTACATTTTAGAATCAGGAAACTTCAGCTGTCAGTTATGAGTTTAAATATTTTCCAAACAAATTCAAAATATAGCTCTGATTTAAACTAAGCATTTCCACTCACTACTTTACAACACACCATTACTTTTAATGTGTGCTCCTGTGTAGAAAATGTGTGTGTGGCTGCACACGTGTAACTGTGTTTTGTTCCTCCACTGACAGATTGTTAAACTAGCAGAGCCAAATGAGGTGCTTCCTCATTAGCCTCATTAAGCTGAACCCTTGTTTTGTTAATTGACATAAAAACAAACACTTGCTCATGAAAGAGAAGCTGCCAGTAATCTACTGTCTCCACCCACTGTTTTCTGTCTCGTGTGCGTGTGTGTGTGTGTGTGTGTGTGTGTGTGTGTGTGTGTGTGTGTGTGTGTGTGTGTGTGTGTGTGTGTGTGTGTGTGTGTGCGTGTGTTTCGTGAATTAGGGCCAACAGATGGATGATTCAAGTGTTGAATGGCTCCTTTATTCATCCTAAATTTGTCAATCTTCCTTGCATTTCATTCATGATTATGTATACTTAGAAGGCAATCATTTTATCAGAACTTCAGGACAACAATTAAGAAAGCTTTTAAAATGCATCCCAGACAGAAAAACACTGAATTCAAGCAGTGTATGTTACTATATCACAAGCAGAAATAGAAAACAATACAAAGTGAACAAAAATTACCATTACTTGCCCTGCAAAAAATGAGAGTTGACATTATTATAAGTCAATATATCAGATTGTGTGTTTTCTTGATTTACCCACTTGAGAGAATCTTGCTCGAGTGAGTATAGTAAGAGCTGCATGCCTGCTGGTAACCATGGAGACTCCACAACATTTCTGTGAGCGACACAGAAGAGAGCTTTTGTCAGATATTTCCACATACTGTTCAAACAACCTTGAGCTTTGTAAGTCTTTCTCACACACACAAACACACCGTAGGTACCACCTATTAGCATACTATGAATCTTAATAAATCTAGCCATTTACCCTCAACCCTTTCCTCTAAATCTCAATCATGTGGAAATAAACTGATCACCTGCAGCACAGATAAACAAAGTCTCATTATTATACATATAATTGCACATATATTTGCTATATATGACCTGACAACATTTTAACCCATAAAGGCTTACTTTTTTGGATGAACAATACACATTCTTTGTTATATTCTGTCACTACTGACGTAAAGCTTTGAATTCACGTGTTACCACTGTTCACATCAGCTACTCAAGTAATACACTGAAACAGCTTTGTATGTCCCTTCCTGTTTTAACCTGTGAACACTTTGAAACCCAAAGCCCACCGTTATTTTGAAAGGCATGTTAGCTTTAAAAAAAAAAATTGATAAAAATCACCACAATTGTACCGTTCAAAAGAGAAAAAATCCTCAAATTTTCAACTTTCTGATGGTTCTTGAATGTATTATGTGTGACATGCGGTTCCATCAGGGAAAATAGATAAATCTATGCTCAGTATCATAACATTTAATCAAAATCACTTTTGGTACATGTGTCAGTTCAAACTTTGCCAAAAAGAAAGTGTTTGCTCCTACCAGATTCTGTAATTAAATTTTAATTAAAAATTCCGGATTTTGGCCCAGCCAAGAAGTCATTTGTGAACCAGCTTTTTCCAATATTGGCGACACCTGCGAGCACTTTGTGCAACTTTTGTACATGTCGATTTTCAATATCTGTTAAATAAATATTCAAATAAAGTTATTTCTTTTATGATTTCTGCCATATTTACATTTTGAGTTTTCTCTAATTCTAGCTATGATTGTGCATTTCCCAAAGAGGTGTGGGACTTTATATTGCAGTGAAAATGAGCCCACAGTGTGTAAAAGTGTGACAGGAGCAAAAAAAAAAATGGCTAGAGACTGCTGTGGGTTTAGAGAAAAAGCCTCATTACTCAGCTCACCACTGATCATATGTTCAGTATGTAGTATTTGCATACTGTCTCATCATTACCTTTTGGTCCTTTGTATAAATGTTGTATCCTGTTTTGTTTGGCTTGCTTTCCCAGATGCACCTTCTATGTCTGTAGGCCCAACACATACTGGCATACCATTAAATCGTTCATCACCGCAAACTTTTAAAGAAGGCTTGGAATGATTTCTGCAACAAGATGCACACAGAGAGAAAGACGTAGGGACAGGCTGGACTGGATATCCTCCCTGGGACTTCTAACAGCAGTGTTTGATTTGTTGCGATGGTGACAAATACACAGGAAAAGAGCCCAGAAGAGAAATGAGATTTTGGTGGGAAATGTTTAATCTCTTTCACATGTGCTGCCAGATGACACTGCACAAAGGCAGACAAACATGCACACACACAGTACTGCTTGTGAACAGGAAGTGAAAGGGCAATCTCTCCAAAACATGTAGTGATTGAACATGGAATGATTTATTGCCCATCCACCCTTCCTTGGGTAAGAAAAGTGACTTTATGTAAGTGGATAGAGGGAATGTGACGGCAGAAAGTCACGATGGGCCAGCTGGAATTTGACTGACATTTCCTAAGTCTGTTTAGAACATACAAACAAAGCAACCCTTCAGCAATGTCAACCAACACACAAAGACAGACAGGCAAATATGGGGACACACTTAAACGCAATGACACAAAAGTTCTGGGTGACAAGGGCGATGAGGGACTGACCAAAGTTTGTTCTTGCTTGACATGTGCAGAGATTTCACAGAGAGGAGGAGAGAAACAGAGACAGAGCGACCAGGAATGAGTCTGGACAATCAGGATGTACTTTAAGAGAGGAGATCCATGAGCCTCATTAGTTTGTCTGCACAAAAAACTGCTCTAATTACAGGAGCAAGGCTATGGTGGAACATAACTACGTGCTTTTCTTTAAGTACTGTACAGAACTGCAATTTTGGGGGTCAATTGCACTTCAGTACTGCAATTTTAGGCCACTGTATATATTGTATATACTGACTGTGTATCTTTGTGACATATCAAGAAAAAGATAAGGAAAAAACACACAGTGAAATGGCTAATGTACCATGCAGTGGTCTGCCACCAACCTTCTGAAACATTATGCGGAGACACTGGCAATCTTGTCCTGCCAAGTGTCCATCTTTTGTTGTATCTCTGGGGAGATGGATATCGAGTTGTGAATAATCCCAGCAGGTCCTGTTAGACAGACAGATAAAACCCATTCTCTGACACCTCCCTGGTGTATCTGTGGGTATGCGTGCTTGTGTTTGTGGGTTGACACGGCTGCATAGTGCTTTATGCTCCTATATCTGTCACATATTGACACTACTGACTACATCTGTGTTTGTAAATGTGTGTCTACTTGTTTTATTCATGTTGTGGAGGCATAAATGTATGGCCTTCACACAATATGTCATTCCACTCCTGTTGTGCTGACACAAGGCAGATTCTCGTAATATAAATCACTACATTTTTTTTCAGGCAGAAGACTTGATTTAAGGTAAGTTATGGTTAAATTGAGTTTAAGATTAGAGTAAGATTAAGAAGTGCTGATGGTTAGGATCATAATAAGTCTTGAAGGAATGAATGTAAATCAATACAATGTCCTCTGAAGAGATGAAAACCCTACTCTCTCTCTGTGAGTATGTGTGTATGTGCTCATTTATCCCCTTGGTTTTCTATAGCAGAGCCTCTATCTGAATCTTCATGCTGGTGAATAAGCTTATTAAAGTCATCGGTCCTAGCAGTCGAGCCCATCAAAGACTACCAATTACTATCCACAATACAAAGCCTCTGCTGCTGTAAATGGACGTGCAATTCTGCTTCATATCCTTTCAACCAGGGATTGCTAGACTGTGGAGCTGTGCACTGATGAGCCTAACAGGGCTTTGATTAACCTGACTGGGCTTCAGTTATGAAAGAAACAAAGTAATAGTTGAAACCTGAGTCCATGTAATTATTAAGATACATGAATGATGTCAGGCACAATGTAGTACTGATAGAGTCGATGGTGCACTTGTGACAGACACATCTACATGTATGTGTACACATTAACTAAGTAAGCACTCAGGCAGAACAATACCTCAAGGTCTCTCTTCCTCTCTTTCTCTCTGTCTCTTCCTCGCTTCTTGCTGCAGAGCTTTCACTAGGTCGCTATGGTAACTTAGGTTTCCTGCCAAGATCACTTCCATTGCACCAGATCTGACATTCCTCCCTACTCCATTTCCTCCTTTTTCTCTCCTGTTCGTCACTCTGTCTTCTTTTCCTGTTCTCACCTCTCAGTGACTCCTCTGGTTGTCAAAGAGCGAGAAGCGTATCAGTAATCCACCTTAAACTAAAGATGACATCAGCTGAGCTCAGGTAGCCCTCAATATTCATCTTTCTCATCTGTCCATCTATCTCATAAAGTGGAGCAGCTTGTTTGTTTGCTTGCTTATTTTTGTTTTAAATGGTTGCAAAATATAGAGAAATTGTCTCAATTCCAATTTCTGCAACATCTTACACATGAAAAAAAAAACATATAGATGGGTGACAAAATAAAGGAAACTTCTGCAGTGATGGAACATCATTCTTTCAAAAGTTAGCTTCTTATCTGGTGTTTTGATTAAGGTTAACATGTCGAAACCATTGTATAAGTTTCACATCAATTTTATACTTGAAATTATTCAGAAACCACAGTAGAGAGCAATAGAAATCATAGGAAACAGGTGACCACTCATACAGCAAATTAAAAAGAAGAAGATAGTATTCCAGCAGCTGGGGTGGCAAAACAAAAAACGAGCAAAAAAAAAAAAAAAGTAAAATGGATGAGCTCATAAATACACAAATTTTCAATAAATAAATTAATTTAAAATACAAATACCATTCTCGTCTTAATTTTTACATGATATCATGTGTATTTTTTGTCAGTGTAATATGTTTAAAAAAACTAAATTACCTATAATATACAAGTAATAACAAAAATGTTATATAGATCAATAGATACGGTTATCTCTCACACTAACAAATTATGTAAAATTACCAATACCAAAACCAATACATCTTTTTCTGTTAATTGTCGTTACCTATATCTAATTTTAGAAATGTATTTACAGTGTTAAACTTGAATTAACAGTTTCTACTCCATCCATCCATCCATTATCTATACACCGCTTAATCCTCACTAGGGTCTAGGGGGGGCTGGAGTCTATCCCAGCTGACTCGGGCGAAGGCAGGGGACACCCTGGACAGGTCGCCAGTCTGTCGCAGGGCCACAGTTTCTACTATTAAATAAAAAGTAAATATTTTTTAAAAATTGCAATAAATTTGTAAATGCATTGGTCCAACCTTGTACATCAAAAAATAATCTTTTAAAACTTGGACATTTTTCAGGTTATTCAAAGTTACCAATGTTAACATTATTTGATTTAGACATGTAAGTTGTGTCTGTTTTTGTAATTTTATTGAATTTAACGAATTTTGAAATTGATGGTGGGTTTTTTTGTTGTTATTTTATTTATTTTTATTTTTTTTTTTTACAGTGGAGAATAGCTTTGCATTTTTAGGTAGCCGTCCTAAATGGACAAATCAATGCAGCAGGTTCAGGTTTTAATGTGTCACCTTTCTGCATATACTGGATCCTTTTTCATCTCATTATTAAGCTAACTACAAATGAACTGCAGCAAAAGAAAAGCCTGCCTCTACATACAGAATTACAGCACTATTTCATAGATTTTATACTCTCAACTCATATATTCACACAGAACACAGGAAGCGGATGTGTGTGTCCCTTTAGGAGTTTAATTACATGTGCTAATAGGTGTAATTGTGTCAGATGTTTGGGGATTACAGCTCTAATCAAAGTGTGATTATTAAGGCGTTTCTGCTCGCTGGTTTTCCTGGTTGAAGGCTTCTTGAGGGTCTCCATTCCAACAGGGAAATCAAACTCCTTGTGTCTTGCCTCCCTCCAAACCGAACGACCTTAATGTCACCGTGTCGGGACAAAGTACAATAATTTTTATTTAGTGCGCCACTTCAGTTAACTGGGATTCTGAAAAATGGCGTAGGGATTTCTGCTGCAACTTTTACCTACATCCGAGTTGAATGGAGGAGGAACAAAAGTCTGAAGAGGTCAGCGGCACATTTCACATTTCAAATCGTGGCCTTTATCAAGATGACCCTGAAGAAGGCTGCAAGCCAAAGTGCACTGGTTCAACAATAAATTTGTTCTAAATACCACAAGTGTGGCTGAGGTTTTGATCTGTTTAGACCCAGAAAAAAGGCATTTAATTGAAAACTGATTGCTTTGATTGTGCGTGGTCAGTGTAATACTGTAGCAGCAACAGTAATGAGCCTATATGCACCGTTAATCTATGTACCAAGGAGACATTCTGTGAAAAGTTAGCAAAGATAGATTGGATGAATAAAATAAAATGCTGTTGAAATCATTATGTTGTGTTGTTTTGTTGTTGATACACACAAATGCCAAGAATCAAATCTCAGCTTTGTGTGTGTGTGTGCGTGTGTGCGTGCGTGCGTGCGTGCGTGCGTGCGTGCGTGCGTGCGTGCGTGCGTGCGTGCGTGCGTGCGTGCGTGCGTGCGTGCATGTGTGCGTGTGTGTGAGAATCCAAATTAAATGGAAAAATCTTGCGCATCTTCTGAGTCTGGGATTTGACAAGAGAAAATGTGGTGGTTCATAAAGAAAATACATACATAACCTTTCTCAAAATGGCTATTATTCCAGTTTTTAATGACTGTAGAAAAGGAAGAAAATGCTATGAGAAGAGAGAAGAAATACAAAAAACTATTCACCAAAAACAAAACAGCAATGAAATTATAATGACTTTTACTCACACAGTTTTAGCACTTCAATCCTCACCACAGTTTACATATTTACATATATCCTTGGGATTAGAGCCTCCAAGGATCTCTGTAAGTCTCACAAATCACATCACCAAGTATAATGAGTCCTATCTGAGTGTGGAAAGTTTTAACAGCACTAAGTTTCCAGTGGCCATTGTGTTCTGACCTTAATGTCCAATGCTGTCACTTAGCAACAAATGCTGTACAGGACATTCAGAGGACAGAATCAGACTGAGAGACACACTTAATAAACGACACAGCAAGGACTGACCTACACACGCAACAAAACTTTTCAAGGAACATCTGTTATGAAAGCAAACCACATACTAAGGTCAACAGGAAGACAGGCTGACTGAATGCACAGAGGATCCTGTTTATATACATTCATTCTCAAAGCCCTCATCCCTGCAGCAGCCACTTCGCTTGTATGTGTTACATACATCCATACAGACACGCTGGCCGGAATTCTGATTCGTAACCTTTATCCCATGGGAAACCATTTTGCTAATGAGGTCTGGAAAACCACCCTTACATGCAATCACTTTTCTCGGTTTCTGTTGTAGAGGGGCATTGTGACTTCACAAGGACGAGCCCTCTGTTTTACCCTCTTCTCCTTTCATTTCTCCTTTCCACTGTCTCTCTTCTCTGTCTCAGCTTTTCTTTCTTTTTCCTCTCTCCCTCATACGCACACAAAGAAGTCCACTAAACTGTGGTGCTAAGCACTAATTACTTCCGCTATCAGCCTCCCTAGTTTGGTGGTGCTGCGCCGCTGAGAGTCAGGAGTTGAGAACGCAGTGATCTGCTGCCTCTAAAGGGATTGTCTGGACCTCTGCCTGGCTATGAGATGAGAGGCTATGAGACCTCTGTCTGCCTATGTCTGTCCAGTGGCCACTTCTGGCAGAGCAGAGACAGACAATGAGGGCACGGCTTGTGCCCAGATTTTATAAAGAGAAATACATCTGAGAGATGTGACAGAGACAGTTTAATCAGGATGGTGGGACTGGATTTGCCTTGCTCAAATATAGATTTCTGGATCCAAAGGTGTGCTTGTTATCGGTCTGTAAATGCGATTCACATTTCAGTGAACCCAGCGTACATGTAACTCAACATAAAAACAGACTGAAAGGAATTAAAGGTGATCTATGTTTATGAGAGTTCTATAACTGCATCATATTTATGTGGTCTTATTACTCTATGACACAGAACTAAGCATGACCGAGTCATACACACGCATGCACACAGGTTTTATTCATTTCTTTTTTGCAGCCTCCATCCCAAAAAGAAAAATTCAACCAGAAGGCCAGAAAAGCGGTAATGAGTTTTTCCATTTTTTCCCCCTCCTTTTCTCCTTTTTTGCCTTGTTTTTTGGCCAACAGCTGAATCGTGATCAGAGCGTGCTACCGAGACACAGAGTGGAGGAAAGGAACTGCGCACATGAGACACATTTTTTCTAACTTTTTTTTGCAGAGGGCAGAACTTCAAAGACAAACCCTCAGAACTCAGCCTCAACACTGTTAATTAACTAAGGTCATTTTTATGAAAACTAAACACAATAATTCAATCAGCAAGAGACCGCAATCATTGCATTCTTATTACTAGAGTCATTTTCCTCCATTTGTAATGGCTAAGCATTGCTAATATTGTTGGTATTGAAAGTATAACGACCGTATTGTTTTATATGCTCCCCTGTGGTTTTCTGTAATTGCATCCATTTCATTCTCTGTTTGTTTGCCTGCACATTCACACACTTCTGTCTGTCTGTCTGTCTACCTGCTCTCCTGTTTGTTTCTATGAGCCCCTGGTTGTCTGTCCTCTCCATCCAGCTGATCTGATGCCCAACTCTGTGCTACAAACCTGAAAGCCAAACACTCTATATCCCATTTCTGTGATTAAAAACCTTGGGAACAGAAGCTGTGAGACTTAGAGACACCTTGTTCAAAATCTCTGTAGCATGTAAATTGCAGCCCCTCAATCAGTGCCCAACTGTGCCTTTTTCCATATCCGAGCTAAACCACACTGAGACCAGTGAGCTTTTTTTGCGTGTAAACAGCAGGTTATGGCTGCCACTGAGCCCTCTATCAGCTCCACGATACCTCAGGCTGCTGTTCCAGCTCTCACTGATTATAATGGAGCTACTAAATTGAGTTAACCACAGCTGAGTGCCAGGGGCTGCTAATAAGAGTGTGGTAGATTGATGAAAAAGTTAACCATCTAAAAACAACAGTTTAGATATTGTAGCCTCAGTCCTGTGAATAACTTTTTGTTGAGACTTCAACTCTTGAACACAGTCAGTCTAGAACATAGTGCAGTAGGCTGCTAAGCTGTGTTACCAATCTCATCTACAGGTCAGTAATTAAATTGGTTCAAAGGAAGATTAATCTTCTTTCATCCAACCAGTTCATCATTGTGTCAAAATGAAAACTGACACTAATTTGAAACTGCAGAGTTGAAGATGCTTCCTAATCCAAGAGTCATTTCCAGGTCTAAATTGAAGTAGCTTAGTAATTTCATGTTGGACAAACAATCTAGGGACAAACAACCACTTCTCATTCTTCCGCTATTCAGAAGAAGAAGAAGGGTCAGACCAACAGCTGCTCACAGTGTGCCACTCACAGATCAGATTTCTCTGCACTAATTACGATACGAACCTTGAGAAGGACACAAACACGACGGGTTACAGCTGCGTTGTGCCTGCACAATATGTTGCACAGATAAGTCACTGAGCACACTGCTGGAGCACAAAGGTGTGTGAAATGCTGTTGCATACTGCAGAGGGGTGATAGGGCACCAGCCTACCTATTTGCCTATCCCAAGGTTCAATTCATATTGTGCCAGTGTTATGGCAGGGAGTGCAAGCACCTGCATGAAATGATGCCAAGTTTTTTTTCACTTCAGTTCTGCCAGCACATGCTCACTATGGACAGCAGAAGAGGGTGCCATTTATGCAGCCTGTAGGGTTGGCGGATCCATAGGGGTCTTTGAATCGAGTTATGGGGCTCCACTGCCTGTGTAAAGTCAAGACATGACCTCTATTCACAGATTTATCTCTGAGGTCTTAAAATCTGAACATATGTGCAGCTTACATCCTTTAGACTTTTAGATACTGTGTGCTTATGTCGTGGCATGCCTTACTTCTTTTGGGTTTTTAGGAGCCTTAAGGGAAGAAACAGTAAGTTGCTTGTATAACACAACACAACTCTACCCATGTCATGCACATGTGCACAAATATCTACTCTACCACAACAGCAAGATACATACAAGAGCTCTTTGATTGAGAACAATGTATTCAATTAGAGTTTGAGAGTCTGTCATGTCAACAAGAGTACCATGATTACCTTGAGTTCCCAGAAAACAGATGTTTAATCATAATCCATATTCTTGTATGATGAGTGAAAAGTAATGCTGGAGGTTGCTGCAAGAGAATTAGATTAAAAAATAACCCATGACTTAATTAAGCCTCTTGTTCTATTGATTTACATGGTGCAATTATTAAATTTAAGCAAACTTCTCATCTACTAACGGTTGTATTCATCAAGCTCATATGTGAAATATTGAATGAGTAGTTCTGCCACATTCAGCCAGCAGTAACACTGCTATGTCGTTAAACAAATACAGAGCATATCTTCAATGGCCTGAAAGGTTGGCTAAAGGAGAAGAAAACATAACTTACATGGGGAAAAGACAACACACATTCCATTATTCTATTCCTGTCATAAGGCGAAATGTGTAGTTTTGAAGTATTGGCGTTTAAAATCAATCTTTACTTTCAAGCGTGCCGAAGTCAAATTCAGATTTTTCAGCTGGATTTCCCAATTAATTGTCATTGACTGTGCTTCATTATAGACTGTAACAACAGGTAGGGGTGTCCGGTAATAGCGGCCCACTGATATTATCGGCCCGATATGGCATAAAAATGTGATATCGGTCAATATCGTGATCAGTTTTTTTGCTTATCATGAAAACCGATAAAATTCTTATTTTGCACAGACAGTGTTTACATCTGGAAAGCCTTGTTGCATTTCAAAATGCATCCAATGGGGCATCACAATAAAAGTAGGCGTGATGTGTTAATTCCACTACAAGAGATATGTGATGTTACCTAAAATTAGTTAAATAGCCCACACATATCGGTATCGGTAGATATCAGAATCAGAAATTGAGAGGTGAACAATATCGGCATATCGGTTATTGGCAAAAAAAAGCCACTATCGTACATCCCTAACAACAGGTGATAATTTTACGGACATTTCAATTGTGAACTTGTAGGGCAAGGTGGGTGAGAAAGGAGTTTTGAGATGTTTGAAATAGAAACTGTGTCTTTGGTGCTGTCTATCAGATTAAGAGAAAACAATGCATATTTGAAAAGAGGCTTAAATGCTTTTTTTCTACTCACTGATTAAAGAAAGATAATAAAACATGTAGAGGAGTGGTGGTTTACACTGTAGCCTGGATTTTAAGTTTAATTAAACAATCTTATTACGGTGTAGATAAATGACTTACATTTTAATTGCATCAAATATTCTACAAATGTAGGCGTATTTAAATGTTTGCGCAACTTTAAGTTAAAGCTTAAAATTAGCAGGTTTTAGTCCCAGCAACGCAACACTTCTCTATCTCAAAGGATCCCAAATTGGAATTTTATTGCTTATGACATAGAATTGTGGACACTTCTAAATGGTTTTTACTTCTTAATATTTCACTTTTCTTGTAATGTCTGATTGTATCTAAAGGCAGTAGTGAGCAAAAACCTTTCTGACAGATTGCTTGGCTTTAAGAAATGATGTGAGACTGTGTAAAAAGCAATAAAGTCCACACAGGGAGGAGGTTGTGGTGGATGTAAGGGTCAAACATAAGACCTTTACCCAGGAGACTGTGGTTTGTGTCCCATGTGAAACCAAAAATCACCTTTTTTTTTAAACTTGACATTTTGTGCACTGAACCTCCAATAACGATTCAAACGCTTCCAGCATTTAAGTGAAATTCACTCAAGTTTTCATAACAGATTGTGGCTTTTATTGGTCATTTGGGCTTCCGGTGTACTCGAGCGCATTTCTGAAGTAACACTAATGTTAAATCCTGAATCAATCCTTAGCAGAAGGAGTGAGAGAGAGCAGACGAATAAGTGAAAGAGATGAAGAGACGAAACGACTGAAAATGAGAGGAACAGCAAAGCCAGCAGCAAAGTCAACACTGTCATTACAGTGACGATTACATCAGCAGGAGGGGTGAACCAGGGAGCAGAGACATAAACACCTCAGAACATAGCCAGAAGGCTCTGACATGACCTCCATGAATTCACCACTCAGTACTCACACAACCCTGCAAAGCTAACACAGAAGCCAAGAAACATAATTATAATGACCCCTGATAAGAAACAATATCCTCCAGGTACTAATGATTCTGCATGATGTGATTTATTGCCAGATAAGCAGAGAGGAGCAATTATCTCAAAATGAGCAGATCAAATTCATTCGCCTTTTAAATACACACAGCAAGTCCACGGCAGTAATGTAAAACAGCAGAAATCAAAAGTGCAGGAGGAATACACCTACTGCACGGTGCTGCATATGCAAGAGATTGTACACTGTAAAAAATATTTGCACATTTTATGGTGAAAAACTGTCAAACCATGACGGTAAAAATCTGTAAAATCGAAAACAGTTTGATGCAGTTTATATAACACTGAATCGCCGTAAACAGGTTAATCAGAAGAAAATTGTGGTTTTTAGATTTTTTTCTCTTGGAAAAAAATTTCCCAACTCCTGCGCAGTTTTTAATGGAAAAAATGCCATAATATGTGAAACAATACTGTAATTTTTTCACTTAATTCTCAAAAAGAAGACAGTTTTTCACAGTTAAATGTACATTTTGTTGTACTGATAATGGAAACATGCTGCAATATTTATAACAAGTAACAGGGCAATCTCTGCATGTATTACATGTAAAAAAAAAAAAAAAATACAGTTTATTACCAGTCAGATTGATGTACTTTTGTTTTAATAACAGACATATGCTGTAATATTTATGACAGCTCTAAGTGCAATTTTTGCAAAAAATACACATGTCTCTAAATCTGTGTTAAATGTAAAATGTTGTGCTGTTAATGGAAAAATGCTGTAATATTTATGTTCATTTTCAAATTTTTAAAGGTTAAATCTCTTTTTTACAGTAAAATATGGAATGAAGCATGTTTTTGTAACCCTAAAATCAACAATATCAATACATTTCTTCACTGTAAATGAAAAAAATGTTTAACCATAATTTTACAGGAGCATTCTGGCAACCACAGCTGCCAGAATTTTACTGTAAAAATGACATTTTTTACAGTGTAATATCATCAGTGGTTACTGTTCTTGAACAAGGTTTTAAAGTATATTCAATTTGCTTGAGTATTCCCATTTTCTGCATTATTGTTGCATTTAACCCACAACTGGAATTAAACTTTACTTTGCAGAAAATACTATAGTACATAAAAACACTGACAAGACTAATCCTGCTACATGCAGTGGCACCTTTGATAATTACAGCACATTAACAAGTACATTAAATTACAAGTATATTCTGCTGGTAACATTTCTGTACTTTTGCTTAGTAAGGAATGAAATGCAGATTTGATACCAAGTATATTTAAATTGTTGTATTGTATTCTTCAAAGGATCTGCATGTTTCTTCAACTACTAATTGTGGTATTGGTGACACTGTATAGATAATGTACACTATAAAAGAAACAAATAAAGAAAAAAATAGCTGTCACCTAACGATACAGTAATTTTCCATAATTACTGATTAGCATCATTGAATATTGATTTTTCAGATTATTAGTCCGACAAGGAATGCGACGGACAATTGCCGTATGTTTGTTTGTTTATCTGTGCACAACATTACTCAAAAATGGAATAACGGATTTGGATGAAATTTTCGGGGAAGATCAGAAATGACACAAGGATCACCTCATTAGATTTTGGCAGTGATGCGGCTTATAGTCTGGATCCATGGATTTGTTAAAGATTTCTGTATCATTGCGAGACAGCGGCACGGCGTCACTGTAACCATGACAACAAATGAACACTATGCCAGCTGCCTGCTGACGATCAGATGATTTTGATCCTACTACAAATCCACCGCTGTGGACTTATCGCAAACGATAGAAGTAACAATTAATTAAATTGTGGTGGTGTTTCTGAGTCCCATCAATTCCCGTCGCCTGCTACATATTTAGGTCAAGCGATTCGGTATCTGTACATAATGTACACATGCATAACACACGCCTGTGCTCAGGGTAAGGTCATTTTGTTTGTGGGTACATCTATATTAAATGGCCACATTCTATGTTGCCATGATTTCTGATCAACAACCTATTAAAAAATGCTTCATTATTGACAATGCCATATGGGGGAATGGACAGCCTTGGTGGAGTACTGTGCTCTCTGAGTGCGTTTCTTTTTTCATGATGTGCTGCTATTTTACTAACTTGTCTGCCTTTTAAATTAAATGTTAAATAATTTAAAATATGAAATTGAAAACTGAACACTTAGAGAACACAATTGTAATGAAAGCAGACCAATTAATCAAAATTTTTACAAAAATGTCTGAAAGTGACTCTCTTTCTAACAAAACACTATGATTGAATCAAAGTGCACTTCCAGTTTGTTTTCGGTGTGACATCAGAGCAGCACGGCTATGTGCACAACTCTGCATCTGGGTCCTAATTCCTCAACATGTTGGTGCTTGACTTCTTTCAGTGCTCGTTTACTGTAGCCCAAAATAAAATAAAGACTTGGCGTTATCACATGTTCAAATAGCCTTCAGCCTCCTGCAGTGATTGACCACAGGTTCACTGACCTCAGCCTTGGTGTTTTTGCAGTTTTCCACCCCATGTTTGTAAAATCAGTGAATAGAGTGTCGGGGAAGGAGAAACAGGGGGCCTGAAAGTGACAGATGAGTGTAACTCTCGCCCCAAAGTGCTCATCTCATCCCAGATGGGGGGTTTGGAGACAAACCGTCAATCTGTCTTTGCTCCCCCTATAGGCATTTCTCTGTCAATGAGGGGTGAAGGAGAATTCACACCCAGCTTCATGTCTGGAAAAAGAAAGCCCATATCAGACTGAAAGAAAAATTCTCCTTGCTTTTTCTTGAGCTGAGGAAATAGATGGCAAAAATGATATTAAATACAGCTTGTGTTTATTCATGCTACTAAAATCTTCTCCAGGGAGGATAGTGTTTGTCACATTGCTCAACCATCCAATATTTCCGCATCGTGTCAAAGCTGTGTTCAGTTTTTTTTGTTGTTGTTTTTATTACGTAATTGCTTCAAAATAGAGATTAGTAAGGCTGTGTAAACTAAAGAAAGTTACAAAGATGCAGATGGAAGTAAAACACAAGTGAAAAGGTTGTTCGCACAACCTTGAATAACAGCTTTAAAACTGGCAGCGGCTTCAGGAGTAATTTCTGAGGTACACCTTGTGACCTCTGATGACTGTTTTGCATGAGTGTGTGTGCACATGTATATCTGTCTATCTGTATCACACACTGGGGCATGGTAATTTCCTTAATCATAGGAGGATTCTCAGAGGAAGAGACTGTAATATAGCCAATTACTCTGGCCTCACCATTAATGATGACAGATATTAGTTTGGGAGGCAGCGAAAGCCGGAAAGACAGAACCACTGAATAGTGAACACACTGCACACAACGTTCTTTTCAGTCACTTCGCTTTAATGGAATAGTTATTTTGGAAATATGCTTGCTGCTCTTTCTTGCTGAGAGTTAGATGGGATGATTAATACTGCTGTCATGTTTGTACTGTAAACATGAAGTTATACGCAGGAGATGGTTAGCTTAGCATAAAGGCTGGAAACAGGTTTCTAGGCAACCAGCGGAGATTCATAGAAGTCTCTGCTGAAGTCCATGCAGACCAAGAAATCATGTATACCTATTAACATCACAACTTGTAATTTTTACACTTCAAATAGATTAAACAAGGATCTTAATTAGAAAGCTTTAGACATTTTATAGGTTGATGTTCTACAGGTTAAAGCTTACTGTCTCCTGGCTGCAGCTCCATATTTAGTGCACATCCCAGCATATTACTGATCTTCTCATCTAACTCTCATCAAGAAAGCAAAATAGGGGATTTCCCAAAATGTCAAATCTTCCCCTAAAGACATATAGCAGATTAATGTCCAGAAAACATGCTTGAATCCCTGCTCTTGCATGACCCTCACAGAAACTAAGGTTATCCAGTGTTTAAGGGGAAACATCCACACCGGGGAATTTCCTAGACTGTTATCATGGACACTGTTAATTTCAAATATGTTTTTAGCCGTAAGACGTTTTCCGTGTGCCGTTGCCTCCAAGCATTCAAAGTAACATCTTGTTGGTCTGCTGTGAGATTTAACAAGCTGTCTGCAGGCTTGCTAGTGACCACAGAGATATAGAGTCATTAGTGTTCCTCTGTGTGTATCTCCTCGGTTTTTCAGGGAGAATGTCATTAGCATTTCTCCCTATGCCTGACAGGGAGTCAAAAGAGCATCTGCCTCTGTTCTGCCGCCATCACATCCTCTATCACTCATTCCTGAAGGCCCCTCAATATTACTGTGCCATTCGTTGACCTGACTGCCATTCATTAGGCTTATCACAAACCTAGAGGTTCTCTGCCTCATTCTAGCAGAGCAGCATATGGGTCAAAGACATCTCTTTGGTGGTAGGGGGTTGTAATACTGGCAATATTTGCAGGGCACACAGATGTACAGATCTGAGGGCTTTTGATCACCTTCATGACTACGTTGCCAGCACAATGAGAGCCTTTTGCTGAAAACAGAGAGATGGATTCAGGGCCTGAAACGGCTCAGTCGCTTGTTTCTATGCGGGAACAGAAACACACACTGGCAGACATCTGGACCTGTATGTACAATTATGAAAATGTTAGTTAAAACATAGCCTTGGGTTTGACACGTTTCTGAAGTGATGCTAATTAAGCTTTCAGCTGCTGAGAATAATAATTTTATATGTTTAAGTGGCAATTTCGAAGATTTCTGCATGCATCCCTTTGGAGGCACCTGTGGTGGTAAGTGGTAAATGCAAGTGTGTTTGAACCTGACGGCTCAGATTCAAAAACTTTCACCAGTGTGATGCTGTCAGTCTGTTGATAGTTGACAGCTTGGCCATGCCTCTATGACTATTTGAGGTCACAAGACATAAGAGAAAAGTTTTACGGATGTTTCTTCACTCAGATTACAGGCATGTTGGTAATGAGAGAGCATTGTGAGAGTTTAGCTAGTAAAGGTGCACCATGACAAAGACTTCTGTTGTGGTTAATGTCCTATAACATCACTTAACGAAGACAAAAAGGGATATAGTGTTGTAAATGTACTTAATCCAGGCTATTGATTACTGATTGGAACAAAATTAATCAAACTTTGCATTTGTAGATGAAACAAAAAACTAAACGTTTGTCTCCTGAAGCTTCAAAACAAGCGATTAATGAGGGAAATGAGAAACTAAACTGTAATGAAAGGACTAATAATGCAGCCGTGTTTGATTCCACACCAAACTGAACAACAGAATCGGTGTTTGATTATATATTTTGGATGTAAAAGTCTATAAACAGATGAACATCGTTGCCCATAAAGCAGCGGTTTGATAACAGGAGTGTTAAATGTCGTCCAAGTGAAGCTTCCTACCATAGGGATCAATGTGGTCTGAGACAGGGAAGAACAAAGAGTTAAGGAGTAAATGCATTGTGTGGAACATGCCTCTGACTATGTGCAGCTTGTGATTTTGTTACAGACACTGAGTTCATACTTTAAATGCAAGAACTTTCAAATCATTTAATCAGAGTATCATGGCCTCAATCATCATTGTTACCTCATTTCATGACAGTGACTCAACAGGCCTTTATTTAAATCTGTGGAACTCACACTTTAAAGGTTCTCTGTGCAATATTCAGAAAGACTGGATGTCTCTACAGCACGAGCATCTCATACCAAGACAACCATGCATGGGGGGCTACACCTCCCTCAAACCATCACTTTCATTTACAACCATATAAACCAGCCACAACCATTAGCCCACTATCATTAGAAAATATATTGAATGGCAGTAGCGAGATGATGAAACACCGTCTTCATGTTCAAAATCTTGCACATGGCATCTTTTAGAATTCTCTGCTAGCTTGTGACTTGAGAGCATTATTCGTCAAACGAATGCTGAAAACCCAGCCACGGACCGGCTCTTTCCAGCAACAACTGTTTGTTTTTTTTTCTTATGACAGCAAAACCAAATCCAGCAGCACCTTGATTGTCGGAAAGTCTTTTGTCTGGCAGTGGACCTGTGGGTGACAGCTGCTAGTTTGCCAACACAGTTTCCACTGCTTGCTAAAAAAAAAAAAAAAAAAAAAATCTAGACTGAAAATTAACAATGCAATGAATAGTGATCATATTTCTTTTTCAGATGGAGTCTTGCCAGCTGTTTCCCCATTTGCAGTCTTTATTCTCACAAAGCTAACTGTCTTCTGGCTGTGACTTCATATTTAGCATGCAGACATCGATCTTATCTCGTCACTCTCGGCAAAAAAGCAAATAAGCATCATTTACACTGTTGTGTTCCTTTTATCACATATGTATATCATTTCCTTTCTTATTGCTGTCACTGAGAAAGAGATCAGAGCATATGTGAGCATTATACACACATCTTTAACTACTGGAGTTGGAAACTTTTTCAGTCTTACTCACTCTCAATGTGACATTCAAACTCTTAGGATTCTGCCAGAAACAGATGCCCATCAAGAATTCGGCTATTTAAATACAAAATCAACATCTTCTACAGCCTAAAAGCAATTAACTGTACAAAGTATGACACAATAAGCAAACATAACAGATGTCTTTACATAGTATATAGGTGGTTAAAGCCACAAGTCCAGGATATACACCAAATTAATTGCCTTTTTAAGGAAAACAACAGCATATCAACACAACAAACAGCATACAATAAGATATACATGCTGTAAAGCAATGCAAGTTTGACTCACTCACCAGAAAAATATTGTGGAAAGTGGAGCATCATCCCCCCCAGTGTCTCTTATAAAGGTGTGTTTCATTCAGCAGCATAGGGAATATCAGAATAAAGCTCAGGGAGGTAAAAATCACAGCTATCCAAGTTGAAGAGAGACACAGACACACCATATGTGCACGGCAAACCCCCTGATGCAGGAGGGAAGTCCAGTCTGTGTGACAGGGAGTTGGGGAAGGGTGGAAGAGATAAGCAGATGAGGGGAGGTGAGGAGGCTGGATGGGAGTGGGGGTGATAATGCATGTGTCTGTATTTCTTATGCAGTGCTTGTCACTCACTGCCTGTCTCCACATGGGTCCCAGCATCACACAAATGTTCTTGGCAGCTCCGTCGTAGCAGCGACAGCAGCATCACACTCTCACCTGTGACAGTGTCCTCCCCCCAACAGAGTGACTCCTGTTTGTCAGTCCCGTGTTATACTGTAGGTGCACCTGCAGCTCTGTGACCGTGCGATCGACCTCTGTGCTCCACCCTACACTTGGGCTAATTGAAACAGATGGAGGACTTGGGGAGGGCGAACAGGAGCCCCAAGGGCAGCAGTGATGAAAAGAGGTACAGAGCATGTCGGGCCCACGAGGAGAGGACGCAGGAAGGACCCACTCACTTTTACACTGCACGTAAACCAACGCTATTCACCAACAGACGCTTATCAAGGAGCAATTCCCATCATTATCCACATTTTTTCAGTAGTTTAAAGATATTTTCAATCAGTTAAGTTCAAGATCTCAGTGAAGATCAACTTGGACAATGTATGGAGGGAAACATCACAGAGCTGCCTCAATATCTTTCTTATTGGTTTTCCAACTGACTTAAACAAAATCAACCCTCATTCAGACCCTCACGCTGCTTCTCTTTTGTGTCCTTGATTTAATAGTGACACTTCGATATTGCAGTTTTGTGAGCGAAGTATGTTTTCCTCCGCTGCGATTATTATTGTTATTATTATGCTGCTTCCTCTATTGAAGCTCTTTGAATATTGCAGGCTTTGTGGGCAGGACAGTGTTGTATTGGCATCCTCAGGCCTTTATATTTGTCCTGATCTCAAATCTGCTTCAAACCTCTGAATAAGATTACGAGTTGGCTGAAATGTACATGAAGATGAAATCTAAATGTCGATTTAAGTTTTAGTCATCACTGAATATCACATGCAATCTCTCAAAGGGCTTTAAAGCCAGCCAAAACAACAACATCGCTGTCGTCCATGTTAGTCTTTCTTAGGAACAAACAACATTTGAACACAAAGAACTAAGAATAAAACTTGAGAGAGATATGTAAAAATTAACTAATCAATTCACTGAATATTATTTTAAATATAAATTATGAGATTATGATTGGCCCAATGATTATTTAATCCATTTGAGTTCAATTAATGCATTCAAATGCACTACTGAACATCGCCTAAAAACGATTGTCAGTCTCTGCTTAATGACTATTAGTGTTTGAAATAAATATTAACAATTAGCAGTTCAAATCTACTTTTTTGAGTTACCTAGGAAAACTTCAGCACTCACAGCATTTATTTATATTTTGCTCTGTCCTACCTGAAGAGACGGCCCCCAAACAGCAGAAGGAGGAAACACTGCTGAGTCCCACCAACGACTTCAGAAGTACACATGAACAAAAGCACAGAGCGATTCTGTTGTAAAAAAGCAGAAAACTCCAACCACCATGACAAAAGATGACTGTACGCCTCTGAAATGCTGGAGAGAATGTGATTCCCCTGCAGCTTTCTAGGCAGACGCCTGGGAAAAATGTGACTGCTGCTCTCAGACTGTCGACCCAGCTACTCTGTCTGCTCCTCTGTTTGCATGTGTGTGTGCGTGTTTGTGTATAAGGATGGTATGACGGCCTCTCTTTGTTGTCCACGGTAAGAGGATCCTGGCCAGTGAAACAATACCTGGCCATTCAAAAGGAGATGAACAGACTTAACTGAGTCACGCTGAGCCAGGATCGGACAGACCAGACAGAACCTGGAGGCGGGGGGACTGAATACCTCCTCTGTGAGGAGAGGAAGGAGACAAGCCTTTCAGCAGCCGGCCGCTCATTAGCTATCAGTGTGTGCTTGTGTGTTTCATCCTGAGGCACATTCAGAGATCCTCCTGTGGAGTCGTAGGGGACAATATGGCTGAGGGGGTCTGTCGGAGATGAAAGTGGGGATAGGAAATGGGGCAGATGGAGTGAAATGGATCACTTTTTACCTGCGTGTAAACTCTCCCTCTCTGCAGAGGTAATCCACACCTGCATTAATAATTGAGGAATGTTCTGTGCGCCGGAGAGAAATCCAGCCATTGTTTATCTTTAATGTGCAGCAAATATCTGCACCCTGTGTTTTCTGGCCTTTGAAAGTCAGCAAAATTTTGGGTGATCCGATAGCAAAGTAGCAAAATGGTGCACATGACATGGACCATATGTAGTGAGCCACTCATTTGAATCCTGCATCTTCACTATGATGTCATTTCCCTGCTCAATTTTCTCAATTATCCTGTCTCTTACTACCGCTCCAATCTAATAAGACGAACGGCAAAGAGAAAATCTACAACAAAAAAAGTCAGTCTCATTGGCAGTTAAAAAAATAAGGATTCCCTTCCGATAACGTACCACTTCCCCCCTTAGCACGCACAACTCTGTACACTCACTAGAGCACATATGCTCACTCAGCTGTGCAAATATTCCTCTCACTCTCCCACCTGAGAAGGGCAGCGGCTGTCACTCATGTCAATGAGATTTCTGGGTATTTAACAGTCCATGAGTCAGTCCACTCCAGCCCTCAAATTGATCTCATCTCAAATGGAGCCAAAAAAGACAATTTACATATTCATGGTGAAACAGAACAATGCTGACTAAATCTGATGAGGGTCACCTTCAAGGAAAGCCGCCGCTGATTTCAGCTGATCAGTGTCAAGTGATGTCCATATAGGCAGAAGAAATCAAAAAAGGAGCAGCAAATGGGATGTCAGCACACAGTGAGCATGGAAATTAATTTTTCCATGTGTGCAATTGTATTATTTGCTCCTCATGAGTGAAATATTAATCAAATTTTGGTGCCAATTCAAGCAGTACCTTAATGTGCAGGATTCTTCAGTTATTCCTAATGCATTACTAATACATTCTATTGTTATTTCTGCTTTGACTGCCCTTAATCCACTTTAAGCCAATGCACCACTGACTTCACCACTCTCAAAGGACTTCTTTGAATATGTTGTTCTATTGTGTGTGTTTTTATGTTATCACTACTTTATCCCCATGTTTGTTTTTTGTACTGTATTTCATTTGACAGTTGTATTTGTCGATGCTTGATGTACACGTCCATCTGTTCCACCGGGGACAATGGAATACTTTGTTGTCAGCAAAGTAGATGCCAAATTTTCATCAAAGAAAACATAGCTCTAGCCTCTGTACCCAGCAGAAAGGAGACCGTGTGTGTGCATGTGTGTGTGTGTGTGTAGTCTCTGGTTATGACAGCCATTGATCATTCTTGCTTAAAACTGCCACACATCAGCATATTTAAGCAGACAGGGCTTTTGTACATACATGAAAGACAATTTATTTTAAGTGCAGAAAAGTACTAAAAGGGCTTCTCTCAGACTCACTTTGAAAACAGGTTATGAGTTGTTGAGTAAACATTGATGGCAGTGCGACTATGAAGAAGCTATGCGTTTGGAAGGATTATGAGCCTGGAGGAATGAAACAGCAAGGTGTCAGTGAGCGTGTTAACCCCAGCTGCTCCTGCTTAGCGTCTCAGAGGTAAAGAAAGGAGTCTCCTGAGTGTCTAAAATCAAATTCAGTTTGACAGTTGAAGTTTTTTAGCAAAGACTATGGCAGATGAGTAAAAATTTAAACCATGACATTCGCACCTGTAGGAGTCATCTCACTCCAGCTAGAGTCACTTCAACAAAACGTGAAATGGGCAATGCTTTAAAGGTCTATGAAACAAATGAAAAGGAGCTCCAGCACTGAGAGACAGATAATGTAGACAGACAGGGAATGGATTTTATCGAGCGTGACACAGAGAAATGGGATCTGGGTTTGTGGGCATGGAACTGGTAATTGATTCAAGGGTCCAGATCTGCTTGGAGGCTAACCTCAGGAGCTGTATTGTATGGGAACTGATATGCAGCATGATAGCTTAAATACCCATCTGACAGAGTGAGACTCGGCTCTGTGAAGAGTCGCTCTTCAACGTGATGTGGCTAATAGCTCGCCGTGCAAATTGAGAGTCAAAACTGTAATTAGACACTTTGTACTGCTATGCTTGTTAATTCATTTACATCCCTTTACTGCCTTCTCATCCGATGAATACCATGTGATTACTGCAATCTGGCAAAGAAAATGGAAACACGGTTGATGAGCGTCACTGTACATCGCTGCGCAGATAGTGAGTTTAATTATGTAGCTGAGAAATACTTATATTGAAATGGTACAACTTCATTTTATTCGCCATTTAGCATCAATTAAGAGTATGTAATGAACGAGTAACTGGGTAATGACACACAGCCATTGGCTTATTTTTTTTGAAGAAATAAGAACATTTTTATGCATTTGGTCATCTCCTGTCAAGTGTAACAGGTTATAAAATTATTGTGTGTATATAAAATTAATCTACAATACGTTTTTGGAGAATGTAACAGCTCTGCCACATATTCAGCTTTATTCCACTTTATATTTATTTATAAATACGTACTGGACTGCACTTTTTTTTTGTTTAATTCTGTTTTAATTCTTTAACCCCTTGATGCCTAATGTTGTGAATTTGCAACATACCACTTTCATTCAGTCTGCAGCTGAGACAGCGTATCCATTCCCCCAGTGCTGGTTTGTGCATATTCAATACGTACCTCAGAACCTTTTGCGAGCACTGGTTTCTCATAGGACTGGTAGGAGTGGGACCTAATTATTATACATCTGTTGTTATTATTTTAAATCTGTTCTATGTGTAATAGATAAATTAACAATCTCCACTTGTTTAGCATCAGCTGGAACACACAATTTTTAAAAATATTTTATTGTAAATAAATTCAGGCGTCAAGGGGTTAAGTTCAACATACCCTCATGAGTTCTGGCCTTTAAAGGAACAGCTAAGAAATGTTTTTATATCCACATGTAATCATTTTTTAAAGTGAAAGTTATCATTAGTGAGAAATATATCAATATTATAATGATTAATATATTATAATAAGAAATGTACTTCATTAGAGTTTATATACTGCTTATGCAACATATGATTAACAATAGTCAGAGTGAAATTGTTTCCAATGAAAGCTAATGAAGTAAATTGTAAATACATACAGTGCTTCTCCATCCTGCGGTTCACACAAACTCTGCGAGTCTCTTACCTTTTCATTTACATATTATCTGCTCTTACCATTATCAGATCCTCTCCGTCCCCACTATGAGCTGCAGAGGAAGCCACGTCTACTGACAGCTGATCATGATAAGCTCTCAAATGGGAAAATAATCATTAAGTCAGCTCACGCGTTTTGCATTCATTACTGTTTGTGGCTCCAAAGTCATTAGGAGTGATCTGGTCGCATGTTGTAACCTGGCAAAGCACTGAAGCTGCTAATGAAGGGCCTAACAATCTTGTTTACATCTTCTCCTGTGAAATATATTCTGTTTGCATTAATCAGTGTTTGGCATCAGTTTGTTCTGTGTGATGAATGATAAATCTTATATGTAAATAAATCCAGATGTGTTTTTCCGCTGCATGCTGTCTGCAGGAAAAGAAACAGTAAACCAGAGTGTTTTTAGCCACAATTTATCAAAACCAAACAGTCACAAGGAGGTGTATGATGCAACTTAGAGGCCTGGATGTGTCTGTTCCATTTACAAATGATGACAATGCAAAATTCAAATTGTAAAATGAAAGAAATTAGCATTTACTTTCAACAGCAGCATTTGCATAAATATGGAAATAGATGTGAGGAACTGGTCTTTGAGATTTTACACTCTTAGCGGATGATAATAAATTCAGACACACTTGTTTACAATCAAAGCAGAGAGTTTTCTGTTCCTGAGGACAAGCCGAACCAACTGGCACAGCTCAAGGTGAGTGGAACAGTTGATGGAGGATCTTAGGATGATAAAGTTCAACATCCATGCACATTTCTGACATTTATTCTATGATATTTCTTTTTTTTTTAAGCTTAGCTCTTAGTAGTAGTTATCTGTATAGTGCCGTGAAAAAGTATTTGTCCCCTTCTCAAATTGTTATTTTTTTGATAAAACCATCAAATAAACTTACATATTATGCAAAGATAACCAAAGTAAACACAGAATGCAGTTTTTAAGTGATAATTTAATGTTTAAGAGAAAAAAACTATCCAAACCTACCTGGTCCTGTGTGAAAAAGTAATTCCCCCCCTTGTTAAATCATGACTTAACTGTGGCTAATCACATTTTTTAGAAAGCGAGTTCAACTTCACTGACCTCACCCAAGCCTGATTACCTCCAGACCTGTTCAATCAAGAAATCACCTAAATAGTACCTGTCAGACAAAATGAAGTCGACCAAAAGATCTTAAAAAAGCTGCACCAAAATGCCGCAATCCAAAGAAATTGACATCTATCAGTCTGAAGAGGGTTACAAAGCCATTTCTAAAGCTTTTGGACTCCAGTGAACCACAGTGAGAGCCATTATCCACAAATGGAGAAAACATGGACCAGTGGTGAACCTTCAGTACCAAAATTACCCCAAATGCACAGCGATGACTCATCCAGGAGGTCACAAAGGAACCCAGGACAACATCTAAAGACCTGCAGGCCTCCCTCGCCTCAGTTAAGGTCAGTGTTCATGACTCAACATAAGGAAGAAACTGGGCAAAAATGCATCCATGGCAGAGCTTCAAGGTGAAAACCACAGCTGCTCAAAAAGAACATAAAGGCTCGTCTTACTTTTGCAAACAAACATCTGAATGATCTCCAAGACTTTTGGGAGAATATTCTATGGACTGAGGAGACGAAGTTGAACTTTTTAGAAGGTATGCGTCTCATTACATCTGGAAAAAGAACATCATACCAACAGTCAAACATGGTGGTGGTAGTGTGATGATCTGGGGCTGCTTTGCTGCTTCAGGATCTGGATGACTTGCTGAGACTGATGAAACCATGAATTCTGATCTCTACCAGAAAATCCTGAAGGAAAATGTTCGGCCATCAGTTCATGATCTCAAGCTGAAGCGCACTTGGGTTCTGCAGCAGAACAACAATCCAAAACACACCAGCAAGTTCACATCTCAATGGCTCAAAAAAAAACTAAATAAAGGTTTTGGAGTGGCCTAGTCAAAGTCTGAACTTGAATCCGACTGAAATGTGGTGACATGGCCTTAAAAAGGGCATTCGTGCTCGAACACCTTCCAGTGGTGCTGAATTTCAAAAAATTCCCAAGGAAGAGTGGACCAGAATATCTCCACAGAGATGTGAAAGACTCATTGCCAGTTATAGAAAATGCTTGATTTCAGCTGTTGCTGCTGAGGGTGGCCCAACCAGCTATTAGCTTTAGGGGGCAATTACTTTTTTCACACAAGCCAGGTAGCTTTGAATAGCTTTTTCTTTTACTTAATTGCCATTTAAAACCTGCATTTTGTGTTTACTTGGGTTATCCTTGTTTGATATTTACATTTGTTTGATGATCTTAAACATTAAAGTGGGGAAAATATGCAAAAAAAAGTCAAATACTTTTTCACGGCACTATATATCCCAACAAAGGCAGCAGAAACATCATGTTATCTTACTCTGCGAAGACCCATCCCTCTTGAGTCACCTCTGTGCATCTCTCAAGTCCGTCTGTCCGCAGGACGAGAGCAGGGGTGATGCAGGAGTCAGCCTGAAAAAAGAATAAATCACTTGTGGAAGCAGCTTTTGCAGTGTGGCAGCTGATGACAGCTGGAGGGTAGTTGGAGGATGACAGTGGGCATGAGGGCCAATCAGACTGGCTTTCTTGATAATATTACCAGGCAGCTGTGGAGAAAATTGTTGAAAGGGCAGGTCATGACTACCACCAGCAGTGTGTCATAAAAAAAGCAGGGAGTGCACAGAGACACTCCAGCTGTAGGAGTTGCAGGTTCCCTTTATATCTCACTGCCAATGTGTGTGTACATGAATGTGTGTGTGTTAGTGAAGCAAAGACAAAATGATGGTCACATTCATTTGGACTGTAATGTCTCTCCAGTATTTTGTGCACAGGTGACATGAAGAGAGCATTTGCTCTATGTTTAGTACAACGAGAGCCTCAGCATGTGAGCTGAGAACGCCGACAAAAGCGCACATTACCCCGGCAGGTCCTCAAACTTTTATGAGTTCTTCAGCTCATGTTGCTCTGTGGAGGCCTGTTAAATTTCATTGCATAATTCTGCGCTCTGTTCCAGCCTCTATTGTGCCAATGAACCTCTGTTTATTTGCCAGGATGTGCTCTATCACTGCTCCCTCTGGCTCACAAGCCAGAATAACAATGACTTTTTATCATCGAAAGCACTGTTTGATCCCTGCTCATACAGTAGGTTGTTACAAAACGTGGCTCACACAACTGTCTCACCCTCCTAGTATATCAAATGTAATCTCGCCATTAAAGCCAAATGAAACTTTTATGATTTTCTAAGATCGTACTGACAAAATGTGTAAATACTGCTATTTATCACAATAAAGGGGCAGTTTTTGTGTTAAGTCTGTAATGAAAACTATAGGATATGAAACAATCTCTGTTATTTACAACGCATCACTATGACTGTATCTTCTCTTCAGGAGCGACTTCAAAGATGCTGCTATATGCTGCTCAGAAGGCATTTGCGTGACGAGGAGATAATAGAAGGCACGCTCATTTAGAGACGTTCTGCTGTTGGAGGCAGAGCGAAATCATAGTATTAAGAGCTATCCATGGTGCTGAATTATCTGCTGATTTATCTCACAGCCACATTGTTCTATCTATCTATCTATCTATCTATCTATCTATCTATCTATCTATCTATCATCTATCTATCCATCTATGTATCTATCTATCTATCTATCTATCTATCTATCTATCTATCTATCTATCTATCTATCCATCTATCTATCCATCTATGTATCTATCTATCTATCTATCCATCATCCATCCATCCATCCATCCATCCATCCATCCGTAAAAATCAAAGAAACGTCATGAAAAGAAGTCAGACAGCAAAAGTGCAATTAAACATGTGCTATACATAGAAATCTACCCCCAATGCTCCTATTACCACTCAGTAAATTGTTCTAGCATAGCATGGGTTGCATCCTAGCATGGGATGAGATTTAACAGAGATTGTCTGTGGAACTGATGGTGAAAATCTTCTTTCTTCATTTCACAGACACAGGTGAGATCCAAACGTTCAAGGAAACAAGGGAGAAACTATGATCTGATGGCGCCCACTGGTGCCAGAACAGCTCACCTGCACCTTATGGAGCTGATTTCCACACAGTGCAGAAAACCTTAGGAAACCTGAAGAATCCTTCACAGTTTGATTCACAGGTTCAGACTGTTATGACTGTGTGGAATGACAAACAGCGAGAATGAGAAAGCAAATGAGAAGCGTTTTTCCACAGTTGCTCGTCTGTGCTTGTTTACTGTTGGCTTGGATCCCGGTTAATTCCTGCTGTGCCTCTCATGAAGCTAAAAAAAAAAACTATCAAAAACGTGCAGAAAATTTGAGCATATCTTATTCTTAGGATGGAAAAATGGAGGCAAGAAGCAGGGATGGAGAGACTCTTCCTGCAGGTCCTCTCTCCTTGTTTTTGTCCTGAGGGATGACAGTGGATAGGGGGACTCATTTTCTCCATCAGCTCTGCAGGCTTGTTTTGTACCTCCATCTGCCTGAAGCACTCACAATATATGCATGTTCCCCCTTTCTCTGAATGCACACTCCTCTCCCACAGGCTGTAAAAGCAGATGTTCCAAGCAAAAAGCTGCCCAAGATTCACACTCATACACAGCCTCTGTCACGGGACATTAGTTCAGATGAGGGGTTTTTTTTGTTAGTTTTTGTTTTCTGGCAAGGCAGCCTATTTCATATAAAAATGCCAGAATTTCAATCCCAAACAAATGCAACATCCTGAGGAAAGAGTCGCAGACAACACGGCAGCTGATGCTTAGTCAATATAAAGACACACAAACAAATTCAGACACACACAGGCTGTGGGGTGAGGACCTTTTTGTAGCCTCAGCTGCTTCACGATACTTGCTCTGCTCTGTGTTTGTCACCAACAACAGTTTTCATTTACTAGCAATAAAAGGTCAGAGCAGTCATCTCTCACTGAATCAAAGAGCAGCCAGAGCCGGTAGTACACAGACTGTCATTTATCCTCAGAGGCTCTCCTCATTCTTCTCTGTGACACATGCAAAAACCATTAGTTGGGCTGTCTGCAAAACACCCTCACAAATCATTAGAGGTGGCAAAATCTTAATAGTCATTATCAATTATTGGCTCCAAATGATGGCTGCTGCTCCATTACAACCTCCTAGACTAATGATTGATTCATTATTAACCTGGACAGAGCGACAGATTTGTGATCTTCAATTATGGGAAAGCAGGACTGTTAGTACCTCCCCTGTGGGATTGTGGAACCATGTTGTTCCCTGCAGAGATGTTTCCAGGGCTCAGTGTTTCAATAGATTAGATGAAGGGAACTCCTGCAGCGAAGCACTTCCTCAAAAGCTCCCAGTGATTGTGTTGTTTTCTTTGTCTCTCCTGCAGCTCCGTTCCCTCTTATCTTCTACGTGTGCGCACGTGTATCCGTGCATTTGTGTGTTTGCTCTCTTCTGCTTAGTTCAGTGGGTCAAGGATTGTATACGCGCACACAATGGAATGACACATATAGAGCTAAACTAATTTAAAAATCATCTGTGGGTGGTTGGGTGAGTGTGACATGCATGTAAAAGGTATTGAAGGTAGCAGCAGGAAATGAAAAAACTGTCTATAAAATTGCATCAATGGCTGTAGAGCATTTCCCTTTTCAAATTTTTATTTCTATTCTCTCCATTTCCTCTTTCCTATCCCCTACCCTCATCTCTCTCTCACACACACAAACACAGAGGCTGCCGAATGTAGGTCAGTACTGTAGAGACATGTAAAAGTGAATAGCAAATCAAAAAGTATCTATTTCCCCATGGCTAAACAGCGGTGCTGGACAGCATACAAGCTAACTGATAGCTATACACACACACACACACACACACACACACACACACACACACACACACACACACACACACACACACACACACACACACACACACACACACACACACACACACACACACACACACACACACACACACACACACACACACACACACACACACACACACACAGGTGTCTGCAGTGATAAGCAGCAGTATGTGTTCAATCTACTTATGTCATCTCTCCATCTCCGTCACACACAATGCCAGCTTATTGAAATGCAGCTAGTGGCCTCCTTTTCTTTCCCTGTCCACCCATGGTTCTGAGAATATATAAATAAACAGGTATACTCTCTCTCTCTACATCACAAAATCAGCTGTGACGTCTGTTTCTACTCCTACTGGTGGCTTCTGCGGCACTGCACCAGTGATTTATTTCTCCTCTTGTTTGCGTAATTGACCATATGTCAGATCGAATCAGTGGCAGGAACCAAGGTTGCCACAGAGGACGGAAACTCAGCCGCAGGCGCTCCCGACTAACAACTTTAGTCAAGAGGCAGACAAAACATGAGATGTGCAGGGTGCAAAAACAGCTCTGGACTTTCTGGGCAGTTTCTGTCCTCCTACAGTTGGCAGCATTTGCTCGCAGCACGTGTACTTATGCCACAAGTGTCCAGCTGAGCAGATACAACCAGCAAAATGTCATCATTTTTTGCATGTTGCACCTTTGCAGCATAAATCATTGCACATAATTTTTTACAGTTTCTTCTGCACATGCCCTTTCTGCATTGCACTTTGTAAATTCAACATTACCTACCTCAGTAAGTATAAACAGATCTTAACTTTTTCCACACCATAAATGCATTTTTATATTTTTTTTCATACATCACCTTTGTGCACTGTTCTTGTATATTCATATTTCGTTCATGAGAGTGTATGAGTAGATGCAAGTGATGAGTGTGTCTAAATGAGTGAATTCTGTAAAAAAGGTGAATCACAACACTAGGTAGAGAAACCGAGTATTCCAGTGCTCTGATAACTTGGTATTGCATTTGACAGTAAAGCCTCTGAATCCTTTAATCCCTGCCTTCCCTAAGAAATGTCTCTAGGGTCCAAATCATAAATAAAGCACAAACAATTTCCCTCACGTTAAACCCCTTGAAGTGAGTCTTTGAATTTCTGACTCTGTGTAGTCAGTTTATGTAATATAAAACAATGCAAAAGAAGAAAATTCCAACTAAACATAAACAGGGGCCGAATAGATATATAGTAAATAATTGCTATTAAGGTTCAAAATGAAGATCTGACGTACCATCAAACGCATTTTAGCAATATTTTCCTTAAGAGTTGTAGTTTTGTAATTTTCTGTCACACAAATTCTTCAGGAACGCATGAAATAAAAAACAGAAATTGAAATTCGGGTGCATTGATTCCGAACAATCAGACCTCACCCAACTGAGACTCAGTATACAGAGGAATTAATTATCTTACCTGCTATTTAAGTCTTTCATTCTTAAAAAAAACTGTATTTACAACAAAAATTGTCAATCACAACTGTGATATAAACGGAATTCAGCAAACAGCAACTTTGTACAGGCCAGAAGAGTACAACCTTCGTCTTTTGGGAATATTTTTGAGCTTCAAATTAATCCTAGTATTGTAAAACATTGACTATCGTTGTAGTTTTGGGTTTAACAGCGCTTTGTAGTCCAACAAGATGTGTGAAACTACATTTCCTAGCTATGCGTGACGTCAGTAGTAGGCGACCCGTTACGCGGCAAAACACATGACGTTTTATTTTGGTTCCTCTTTATTCACCTGACGGTTTCTTATCTTTTCTAAGATAACAGAAGACAGGATGAATTTCCGCCTCCTCACCTTTTTGAATCTTCTTCTTTTTTCCACCTGCTCGTCTTCACCGCCGAACTTTGTCCTCCTGTTCGCTGATGATTTGGGTTTCGGGGATTTGGGTTGTTTCGGACACCCGAGTTCACTGACTCCCAACCTGGACCGCCTGGCAGCAGCTGGACTCCGCTTCACTGATTTCTATTGCACCAGCCCCGTCTGCAGCCCGTCCAGGTGTCTGTCTTTATACACATGACCTACTTTCAAAAATTAGGTGTCTACATGGAACTAATTATCACGACCAGATAAACCAGTTGGATCAATATATAATTGAGGGACGTTTGAAGTCCATGGGATATATCTGCATACGTTTTCATTAAAAGTGAAAAAAAATGTTTTTTATGTTCATTGTGATCATGTATTTACAAATTCGATAATCATTTATGATGGAAACAATCACTTATTAATAAAAAAATGACTGGATATCACTAAAATGTCAACTAAATAACCGTCCCAATTTAATAACAACCACCTTCTAATTAGCTAAACAATAATAAAATGAGCTGATTCAGAAATAGTTTTGATTGTGTTCTTTTTATTAAATTGAGATAATCATGACAGATATTTCTTTTTTGGCAGTATATCGAAAATAACAAATTGTACCTGTAAAATCTCCTTTTTTTTTACAATTAGAATAAAGATTCCTCAAGCCAGAGGCTGTGTTTCAAACTTACTCTTTGATAATCTAGTTCAGATTTAACCCATCTAAGTATAGTAGTTTTTGGTTTGAACCTGCTCAAGTTTTTTTTTTTAAATGCTCATAAATGTCCTTTTTTTTTTTTTTTTTTAATCATCACAACTCCAATAAATGTTTCCTAAATTTTTGAGAGTGAGTCTCAGATGCTGTTAAAGGTTTACAGAAATTGTCTGACAGGTTTAAATTATTGAAATGTTGAAAAAACACATTATTTATCACTCAGTTAGGTTTCCCTTAACTCTTCCTTTAGCTGAGAATCAGAAGATAACCTGCAGCTTCTTGGTTAAATATTCAATAAAAGTGGTTAATTCTGCTTCACTTGTTCTACAGCTATCCATTATTCTTCCATTTGACACAGTACTTTCCTTTCTTAGGCCTCCTTATTTGGTGAAACAACAGAGTGTTCACAGTGGCAGTCTTCCAATCCTCCTTCACTCTCTTATTTAACCTATTTTGTAATAATTTCTGTGCAGGGCGTCGTTGCTGACAGGCCGCTATCAGACCCGCTCAGGTGTCTACCCAGGAGTGTTGTATCCAGGCTCTAGAGGCGGTCTTCCTCTGAATGAGACCACCATTGCTGAAGTGTTGAAACCTCTGGGCTACGCTACTGCCGCCGTAGGGAAGTGGCACTTAGGATTTGGGGCCAATGGGATGTTTCTCCCAACCAAACAGGGGTTTGACCAGTACCTGGGGATCCCATACTCCCATGACATGGTCAGTGAGCCTCACGACATTCCTTTTCTGCAATATCCTTACTGTTATCTGTTCATCTGTCTCCCTATTTGTTTCCCAGGGCCCCTGCTGGAACCTGACTTGCTTCCCTCCAGATGTGAAGTGTTTTGGAATGTGTGATGTTGGCACTGTAACTGTCCCACTGATGCACAACGAGGTCATCAAGCAGCAACCAGTCAACTTCCTCGACTTGGAAAGAGCATACAGTGACTTTGCAACCAACTTCATTACCACATCAGCCAAGAAAAAGCAACCTTTCTTCCTCTACTATCCATCACATGTGAGCAATAAAAATACAATGTGATAGAATAACAAAAACATACTTCAATCAATGTAGAACCTGAACGTTCTTCTGATAAGCCCAGACAAAAAATTAATTTAAAAATGAATTTTTAAAACAAGAAAGCCCGCAATGTTGTCAACCTCCTGTAGATGGATTGTGGTAACTTAGTGAAACGAGACAGTAAATGATACTATAACTGCACTTTCTTCTACTTCCTCCTACAGCACACCCACTACCCTCAGTATGCAGGCCCAGGGGCAGCCGGTCGGTCTTTAAGGGGTCCATTTGGAGACGCTCTGTTGGAGCTTGACAACACTATAGGAAACCTGCTGGCAACTCTGGAGGAGACAGGAATGATCAACAACACACTGGTCTTCTTTACATCTGATAATGGGTTGGTTTTCTGTTCTGCTTTATTCCTGTGGCTCAGGTGGTAGTACAGGTTATCAACCGATGGACTGATCTCTTACCCCTCCACAACCCAAAGCGTCCTTCGATAAGCCACTGAGCGCTAAGTTGCTCCTAACGGCAGAGAAGCCTTTATTAACGATAGCTAAGGTTAAAGGGATTTATATGTTTGTACTGCATGTGCTTTGTAGCCCATTTCAGTTTTTATTGAATAATTTAAAGAGGATTATGAGGAGAAACGTGATTCAAGCTCACAGGGTTTTTGACTTTAATATCTAATGCTGACATCTAATCCTCTCCCCCAGAGCTGTGGTACAGTCGTGTCTTTTCCCTCTTTTCGAAGGTCAAGTTATATAATCTCCTTAGCCTCTTTTATGTTAGATTTATTGCCTTCTTATGATATTGCCTCTATTGTGTTGTGTACAATGATGCGTTATTTATTTATTTCTGTGTGCCTGTGTGTGTGTGTGTGTGTAGCCCTGAACTGATGCGTATGTCCCGCGGAGGTAATTCTGGTCCTCTGAAATGTGGAAAAGGTACCACGTATGAGGGGGGCATGAGAGAGCCAGCCATCGCCTACTGGCCAGGAACCATCAGGCCAGGTCAGCCTAGAATAGAATAGAATAGAATAGAATAGAATAGAATAGAACTACTTCATTCATCCATAAGGGGACATTCTGCTGTTACAGTAGCAAGCAGAAAGCGTAAACTCAATTGTATATATAATATTTAGAAGAGTCTTTCTGTAAAAATGCCATATGGTGTTTGGTTATAGGCGGCCATGTTGATTTTAGGCCTGGAAACAGCAAAAATGTCAACTATGATACCTGTCAACTATGTTACAAAAAGTCCTGCAGTTATATATTGACCCCACATATGCTAAGCTTTACTGCTGACCAGTAGCATATCATTACGCTCTGATTTCATGTGTTCCTAAGATCAACTAGTGTCCTTTTGCATTGAGTATGATGGAATGAATGGAAAGCATGACCCTTTTAGTCATCACTGCTGCTGTTTTTGCACTTTTTCTTAAGGTGTGACTCATGAGATGGCCAGCACTCTAGATATCCTCCCCACCATCGCAGGCCTGGCAGGAGCTACGCTACCTCAGGTGATGCTGGATGGAGTCGATATGACAGATATCCTCATCAACCAAGGAAAGGTAGTGATATTATACCTCACAGGTACAGACTGAAGCAATGTGACAAGCAGGCTGATGCATATTTTATGCTTAATCCTTGTTTTGCAGAGTAAAAGGGAGACGATGATGTTCTACCCGACAGACCCCAGTGAGAAATACGGCCTGTTTGCTCTCCGGCTGGGGAAGTACAAGGCCCATTTCTACACAAGAGGTTGTATGCTACATAAACACAATAAAAAGCATCATCACACACTCAAAGCTAAACGAGTTTTGACTCCTGCTTGTTCATATTTTCTGCATAAGGTGCCACCCACAGCGGTTCCACTCCAGACCAAGACTGCCCAGCGTTCGCTGTTCTCAAAGCCCACGACCCCCCTGTGATGTATGACCTGGAGGCTGATCCTTCAGAGAACTACCCTCTTTACTTGGAGGGAAGACCCGACATCCAGGCTGTGCTGGAGCAGATCAAGAACGTCAAGGAGAAGTTTGAAGCCTCCATGGTGTTTGGAGAGAGCCAGATATCAAAGGGAACAGACCCGAACCTGGCGCCTTGCTGCAACCCTCAGTGCAGCCCCAGACCCAGCTGCTGCCATTGTTGACGGGACAAATCATCACAGCTGCTGTGAAGACAGCGTGGAAAAGACTGGAGGTACAGATCTGATTTTACTTTTACACTCCTTGGTGAAAACGCAAGGTTGTGATACCGATTTTCAAATTATGCTTTACTGCTTTCTTGTGGACACTTAAGCTTGAATTACTGCACTTACTGAAAAGTAATATTACAATGTGTTTCCTCAGTGAGGAGATGATTTTCTTAATGTTTAGCTACATTTCGCACTAATGAATAACAAAGTACTGTATTTTTCCTGACTTCTGCTACTTGAAAAGATATTTTCCACCCCATTATTCCTCGCAATCAAAAACGTATATGTATATATTGAAGTGCAAATGTTTCACAGCTGATTTCAATCACAAATACAATCAAAAGTAAAAGAACAATAAAGACAATAATACATGTTTTGGACATCAAGCATATATTTTATTCATAAGACCAAACCCATGACAAGGCAGAGTGATTTTTTTGTCATTTTTTTCTTTGTTTTCCCTTGAATTTTACAAGTCCTTGTTTTTAAAGATACAAGATAGGATATGTTTGTTCTGTCACATACTGTTTTGCTCTAGGTATACAGTGAAGAATCTTGTTAAAGTAATAAAGTCAGAAGTTGGTTTAACTGTTAATGTATTTCTCAGCGGCTATATGGGACTAGATCATCCTCAGAGGTTGTTTTTGTGTAGCTGTGTGAAAAGAAAGGATTTCAACTAGGCTGTAACAAGATAGAAAAACATAATCAGAAGCAAATAGATACAGATCAGAGATGGGTCACACTGTTGGAGCTCAAAGGCGATTACTATAATCGGCAAGACACAATAATAGTTTTCCAGTGGCAGCTGACTCAGTCACTATTCAGCTCTAACAGCAGATTGGTCAGTAATGTGGTGGGTTTGTCACACACTAGTGATGTCACATCTCACAAATGTGCCCTAAATGTGCAGCTGAAGCCTGTCTGTGGAGAGTTATGGAGTTGGCAGGAACCCAAACGCCACCCGTGTGACAGAGACTGAGATAACACCTCGTGTCGAAACGTAAGACACTGAAATAAAATTATTGCAGATCAGATATTTATGTGGTTTTTTTCTTTTTGGGGTTTTTCGTCTCGATGTGATCTTTTTTTAAAATTTCTTTTTAATGTACATATTCATTTCAATAACATACTCAACATAAAGGACACAGCACTATCTTAGATTTGCTATTGTATATACATGACCTAACTTACAGCGATACATATGTAGATAATAACCTCCCTCCTGCCATATCAACATTCAGTGAACTTTTAACACTGAGATCCTGCAGATCGGATGCATTGTGGAACTGTGACTGAAAGCAGCAGAACAAGATGCTCATCAGTGTCTGAAAGGACGACAGGGATGGCTGGGGGCGGTAAACCTCAAAGCCTGAAATTTGAGATAACAGACGACAGTAGTGACTGCCGCATTTTCTAAATATACCCCCTTCTCTATAATAAGGTGCTAGACTGTAAGCTGTGGTATGATACTACAACCCCATAGTAGGTTCATGTGTAACGTGAATGATGCTTTAACCTTTTGATAAGACTAAAACCAATAAATAAATGTGGGATCATTTCGTCGCCCCTTTAATCCACCGTACTTAGAAATGAAAATCTAATCATTTACATAACTATAAAACCTCCCTTTTAATGCTTGATTAAAGGTTTGATTCCACTGTGATACCAGGACCAAGAATTAGCAGGACACTCGCTGTACAGTAGGCACACTGATGTGCAGCTATTGGTCGATCTAGTCGTTCCTTTTCCCTCGTTGAAACCGCCAAGTCAAAAGAAAACGGAGACTAGTACGTCACTGAAAACCAGGGTTAAACAGTCAGAGATGTGGGAATATGGCTTGTCAGAGAACCTCAGCTTTCTTCGACCTAAAAGTCACATCCGTCACAGCAAAGGATACGGTGATCTATGATTCACAAGTTTAACAGTTGGGTGATCTGCTATGAAAGCTCTCCACGGTAAAGGTCAACAAGCAGTGCAACTTTGAGGACTGGACAAAAGTGAAATGGTTCTGTCGTATCATTCCAAAAATTTGCTGACAGTTACTGCACCTAATCCAAGCTGAATAAAATATCTGCAGAGCTACCGACATTCAAAGTTCATTCCAAGTCAACTCTCCGAAACTCTCTTACACCTGCAGTTACTCCCATCAGAGTGAGTCATTACTACCCACATCAAAAGTAAGAACAAAATCCCGACCATCAGCTGTGAGCGTTTCTTAATTAGTCTGGATGAGGCGCCTGTATGTCTACTTTCTATACATGTATTTACAACACACAATATGTTTTGTACGCAACACAGGGGTAAGCTTGAACCAAGGACCACTCACTGTACTCTTCTCTACTTCGCTCCAATGTCACTATCAGTAGAAATCAAATGAGCTGTTTGTCAGAATTGAACAAAAATATATTTACAGTTATTTCAAACGCCGACCTCTTGATTCTACACCATCGGTCCCTTTGCTGATTGTTGAGCTGCTTGCCATTCACTTGGATATGTGTGTTTCTCGTGTGTCTGTGTGCAGTAACCCTACTAGCCATGCATTGAAAAGTGATACAGCAGTAGTAGGTATATTGTTTTCATTTCAAAAGAGGAACCTTTAAATAAACAGGTGCTCAGCGTCTTAGTTTTTATATCATAGAAAAGATAAAAGAAACAGGCAATCAATTCGTCGACATCATGGAAATAAACAAAAGAGAGAGGGATGAATGAAATCAGTCAGATGCCTAGCATACTGTAGAAATGAGGAATCCCAGTTTTAGAGGACACAGAAGAGTATTTTACAATGGAGTGAGAAAAATACCCCCCACTGACAACACCCTCTGGTGGCAAACTTGATGAACATACACAAGCTGTAGAGGAAGAAGGTTGTCATGGCAACTCTTCTTACTCCAGGTAGATATCCTCGGTGGGGCAGGCATACTCCAGATGTTCCTGGTAGTACTCCTGGAAGGCTCGTCTGCAGAAAAGATGGTCATATGAGAACTAAACATTGATCTTATATTAGATATTATTAGATTTAATTTTGCCCTGTCATTCTGTTTCCCAAGAAATTTACCAAAAATACAGAATCAGTAAACGTAATGCTCATGAAAATTCTAGATCACAAGTGTTTTTTTCAAGTAGCTTGTGGCTGGGTGTACTGAGAGAGCAGGATGAGAGGCTGAATCTGCCCATCCTATACTCAGACAGTGAAGGATCTGCATGTTTAATTATTCAGACCCAGTATAGATAAATAGGTCTATAATCATTTAACCTCATGAACATATAAGGCTCATGTGCAAAATAAATCCTGATCCTGCATCAGTTGACAGTGTTTTGGAGTAAAGATGCACTTAAATCCAGACTTTGACAATAGAAAACCTTTAAAGAGCATTTTAAATATCATGTGCAGGTGAATAGTTGGGTCAGTATGTAATTGCGGGACTTTTTGTATCATAGTTGACATTTTTGCTGTTTTCAGGCCTAAAATCAACATGGCCACCTATAACCAAACACCACATGGCATTTTTACAGAAAGATTCTTCTAAATATTATATATATAATTGAGTAAAATTGAAATTGAAAGTTATTTATAAAGGTATTGTAGTAAACCTGTGGACTACTTTATATTAAATAACTCAGAAAGCCTTGGAGTCTGGCCAGTCTTTTCTTCAGGAGGAAATGACATCATGTGGAGCAGGTCATGTGATCTGGAATTAACACACTTCCTCCAGAGGTGTTTTTGTAATGGGGAACTTAGTTGAAAGTGATTTCTCGGACACAGATACAATTTATTGTTTTCCATATAAAATTTGATATATTGCCATAAAAGAAATATCTGTCATGATTATCTCAACTTAATAAAAAGAACACAATCAAAACTATTTTTGAATCAGCTCATTTTCTATTGTTTAGCTATTTAGAAGGTGGTTGTTATTAAATATGGACGGTTATTTAGTTGACATTTTAGTGATATCCAGCCATTTTTTATTAATGTGATTGTTTCCATAATAAATAATTATGGAATTTGTAAAGTCATGATCATAATTAACAAAAAACATTTTTTTTCCACTTTTAATAAAAACGTATGTAAGATATACCCATGAACTTCAAAAGTCCCTCAATTATATATTGACCCAGTTAGTTTTCAGTGTTTTTATTTCAACAAATCTTGACAGAGCATTTGTAGTTTAACTGAAGTAACATCAAATTAGACATGACTTACACTGTAACTGCCAAACAGATACAGTTGTTATCATCTCTTTGTATCCATTTGTTAATATTGCAGTAATAACAATAATCTGCACTTACCCAACACACTCTGCTACAGGTCGCATGGACTCCTGGGATACAAACACATGGCAAGCAAATCTGTTCAGCATTGGATGCTTAGTGATGAAGCCAAAGTAGCTGCGGAGAGATAAAAACAATGTGATGCAATCAGTCAGCTGTCTCACTGTACGCTGGTAGCAGGACGGCAGAGGATAGTGCTAGTTTGTTTACCAGTTGTTCCTCGGATGGCAACCGCAGAACGAGATGTTCTTCATCTGGAAGAAGTGACTACATCTGTCGTACTAAAGATGGAGAGAGAGACGCAGAGACGGAACAGAAGATGTATCAGTGCAGTATTATTCCACACCGAAGGGATCATCTGATTGATTTGTTTATTTACCTCATCAAGGGTGTCGTATTCGTCCTCCAGGCTCATGATTAGTTTGACTCCTTGCAAGCTAATCTCCAACTCACAGAGAGAGGGAGGCCGCACATGTACCGTCCGTTTCCTCGATATTGCAATCTAACAGAGAAAATACGTCAAAACAAATACGCTTTAATGGTCCATGCTGTGTATGATTGTCTGTTGTGTGTGAGTGATGTTCTTCTGCTTTTCTTACCTTCTGCATGGCCGCACAGAGAATGCCGTTGCCTTGGTGATAAGGTACCTCCACAGATCCTAAAAACTGAACGCTGAACGTCTCCATCCACGCCGGATTCCTTTTCATTCCTACATGGTGTCATAGAAAGAGTGACTCTTCTGAAATTTACACCAGCACAGAACAAAAGACGTGCATCGTTTTCGTTCCACTCACCCAACAACTCCTTGGACTGGCCTATGACCTCATGAGCGTAGAAAGCAGGGAAGATCCCCCTCTCTCCAGTCCGCATGTTATAGCCTCTGTACCAGTAGTCATCCTCCTCTTCCTCTACATATAAAGGATCGTCCACATCCAGCTCCAGCTCATCCGCATGTCTGGGAATAAACCTGCAGAGGGCAGCAGAGCAGCGACGGGCTGTGTTTAAAGGTAGCATCATTACATAGCATCCCCGCTTCCATAACACTTCATTTGATTGGCAAGCATCTTGTTTGGGTTTCACGTGACTCCCAGTGGGGAGGAGACAGAGAACAGCTGGCAGAGAAGGATGATGGAGAGGGAAGAGGACAAAGAGCTCTAAATGTGGGGACATACTGAATGAAGTATGTAATCACACATCCACAGCACGCATGTGTATACAAATGAGGAACATGCAGGTCTTCTCTCTGTGCCTGCTGTTATTATTATTATTAGCACCATGCAGCTCTAAAGTCCAGCTGTAACTAGGACATCAGCCCTCCTCGTGAACATGAGTGGACGATGACCCCCCACAGCAAACAACAAAGAGATGAAATCAAACAAAGAAATATTGGTTTGTTTATCTACACACTGGCTTTTTTCTCCCAAATGCATAATGTTAATTAATTGTAAATGCACCAGTGTTAGCCAAAAGGTTTATTTTAATCAGCAGCCCTGCCGTCTGATGTTGTTGGTTATCTAATAATACCAAATAGAGGACAGCAGTTATAACAACCTATGCTGTAATAAAACCATATACAGGTTAGTTCAATAGAGTTAAATACTGTGTATATAATATGATTATATCTATTATACGTGTTAAAGATGAAAGAAGACATTGTTGATTTTAAATTAATAATTTAATTAAAGCATAGTTAAATGAATAATAGGGCGTGGACTTTCTAATTGATTTTGGTATTGAAATCCATTTGATGTGAGGCTCTGAAACGTTACATGGTCTGAATAAATGCAGATTTCCTGCATAGAATAGTGCAGTCCCTCCCTGCTGCACCTAAAGTAGCTGTTTGCAGTAGATTTTAAATTGATGAACTCATCCAGAGAGGGAGCAGCTAAACCTGAATAATCCAGGTGGTTTAGGACTATAGAATCTGTATTAGGCCGGCTTATCAGACAGCAGGTGAACCACTGAGTGGAAGCATATTTTTGCTGCATCACTTGAAAGGAAGCTTCAAATTTTTCATAAAATAAAGGTTTGCAAGCTGAATCTTTTGTCATTGCAGAAACTTTCCTGTGGGTTCTGAAGCTGAGCTTTAAATGTAAAATAAGCTACATATACTTTTTGTATTGGATTAGGAAGCATCTTGTTAGGGTTTCATGTGACTCCCAGTGGGGAGGAGGCAGAGACGAACAGCTGGTAGAGAAGGATGATGGGGAGGGAAGAGGAGGACAAAGAGCTCAACATGGATGTGTATATCAATGAGGCACATGTAGCTTTTTCTCTTTTGTATGTCTCTTTCAGATGTGATTATTATTTATACCCTAAATCTATGCTGTGGCCTTTGGACAAAAGCATGGTAACACATTCAATTGCTAACATTGGTTATAAAATTGGAACTAACTCCTTTATTTCAATTAATTCCCGTGTGCCATTTCTAGAAACACTGAAAATAACTGTTATTTTTTCAATTTTCTTCTTATTAATTGCTTTGTGCGATCATCAAAATATCTCCTACTGCTGCCCTTTGGTTAAAAACGACAGATGTCCCTGTAGGTTGTCTTACCTGTAGACTGCTCTGTGTGTCTGATCCCTCTCCTCTCCATTTATAGTACAGGAGAAAAGTCCAAAGGATTCTGTGCCTGCATGAGAAACAGACATAAGTTACACTGTCACTATACCTTACAAACTGCTTTATAAATACAGTAATAAACATCCCAAATAAAGTACACTGAATTACTTTTAAAATGAATTTGAACTACTTTCCCCTATCTTGTTATTTGCTGGGGAACATTTCTCGTGTAAAACCTGCTGTGAGGAACTGTAAATGAAGCGCTAACTGGAAATGTAAAAAAAAAAAATTGAAATGAAAGCATTTATAATGAGCTTTTTATTATGCAAATCACCCTTCATTAGAGATATGAATCTTGAAGCCTGAGCACTGATTGATGATGTACTGGGAACCAGAGCCCTCCCATAGGCAATGTGTGGGCACCCTGCCACATTTAGCTCACATGTTAATGCATCATGTTGTCAGTGATGTGTTAAACCTTAAGGCAGTATATTCATTCTTAGGACTCGGAGGGGATAATTTTAGCAATAACGTGACTGCTAGCTGTTTCCCACTGCTTCTATTCTTTATGCTAACAGTTTCATACTTATTGAACAGACTTAAGAGTGGTCTCAGTTTTCTTGTCTGTCAGCCAGAAATCCGAATAATCACTTTTCCCGAAATGTCTAACAGAATAGCCGTGTGTGACGTACTGGAGGAACGGGAGGTGCTGTTGACGAACACGTTGAGGAACTTCTTGGAGAATGGGAGGTCAGCCTCAGGAGAGGAGTCTTCAGAAGAGCTGAGAAGTTCTGGCCTCACGTCTTCATCATCACGACCGTATCCAACCTCACCTGTTCCCAGAGGCTCCTCATCACATAGAGTTGAAAGCTCACTGTCATCACTCAAAACGGAGGTGCATCTGGGAGTCAGATTAAAATTTCAATTTAAAGCTTGACAATCATTAGTGATGTAAGAATACATGATCAATTACACCTCTAAACCCCCATTTATCAGAGCCAGAAATTGTGAAAACTGAAAGAATCATCAGGTTCTCAACTTTACAACAGTCCATAACCTACTTGTGCGTGACATCCGGTTCCACTGGGAATATATGCTAAAACGTAGCTTAAATGTTTGATATTTAATCAAAAATCCAATTATTCGACATGTCTCATTTGAATATTTGCCAAAATCAAGTAATTTACACTAACCAGATACTGTAAAGAACAGAAACTTCTGCGCTTCTCAGCACAACCAAGAAGCTATTAGCTATGAGCTATTTAAACTGCGACCAACAGTCACAAGATAAAAAAAATCAGAGACTCAGGCTGTGGGCAGGCTGTGTTTAGATGGAACAGATAACAAATTAAGTGTAGGTGTAAGTAGGAAAATACCTACAGCATCTAGAGTCTACATTTTATTTACTGTCATGGTACCACCTGGCAGAACCTGATTTTTTGGCAGCGTTGGTGGAATCAAAAATTAAAGAAATTTAGGTTTGTTTTTTCTTTCTATGATTTATGGCATTATAATAATAATATATATTGTTGTTGTGCACAAAATGCCTTTTTGAGTCTCTACTTGTAGCCCTGATTGTGCTGTTTCCATAGAAGTGCAGTACTATATACTGCAGTGAGAAATGAGCCAACAGTGATTAAAAATGTGATGGGAGCAAAAATTACCCAGAAACTGTTGGGTGTCACGTGGTTAATAGAAGGGACACAGAATATATTGTAATGGTTACTTAACACCTGGAAGAAATTCATATAATTTTTATATTATTTGTATAATTCTTTTTGTAGCCTGCAAACATACTGTCAGCATACCTTCTGAGGCTGACTAGTTCCAGTGTTGTATTCTCATCCACCACTAGCGTGTACTTCATGGAGTCGTAGGCCAGTCCATCATCTTCATTTGGCTGCCTCAGAATCAGGTCTTTCTCACACAGTGGGAGGTCTTGCTCAGTAAAAGGATGATCTTGCACACTGGAATCAATGGGTGGTGAACTGTCAAGTTCTAAGTCACTACCCCTAAAGGACTGCTTTCTCAGGCCACCAATGAATGGGTAAGAGTCCCCGTCATCCTCCTCTTCATCGTTGTCTGTGGAATAGGTGAGGCTGAAGCAGCGGTTGGTCTGAGCGGTGGGTATATCAAGTGTCAGGCTGTGTTTAACCTCGGTGATGCGCTCGAGAGACGCTGAGGAACGACTCGTTGGTCTGGGCTCAGTTTCTCGTCCTTCATCCTTGTCACTGACAATGCTCTCTGTAAGGCTGGGTGAGTCCAGATCCTTCCTTCCCTCCAGCATCATCAGATCGTTATTGGGCTCGTCATCTTCTACCTGTCTTCTTGCATTCTTCGATGGTTTCTCTGTGAAGTTCTTGTCACAGTCTTTAGCAGTGTTCCAGGAGTTGAAATCTGTGGTTCCCCTCTCATTGTTTGCACAGCGCTCTAAAATCAGCGGGGTTATGGTGTCGCCAGTTGGGTTGCTCATATAAAGACGTGGATTTATCACTGCTCCTTCTTTCGAAGACTCCACATTCCTACTCCTCATTCCTGTCTCCATCCTATACTCTTCATCTCCCTTCTCTCCTTCTTCTGATCCCTCCATCCCTGCTTTCTTTTCTTGGTCCTCATCATTGAAACCATCTCCATCTCCAATGTCTGACGATGGTGAGATGGTGTCAGACACAGACACCTTTCTCTTGAAACAGTCCTCCGGACAGCTGATTGGGTACGAGCCTTCTGAAATCATCCTGTTCACTAAGTTGCTAAGCAGCCAGGGTGAGTCTGAGTTCTCACTCAGGTCATCTTCACTTTCCGACTCTGAGTCTCCCTCACTTGTTCCATCATATTCATCTGCACTTGGCATTAGCCTGGGTCCCACTGGCAGGTAGAAAGAGCGTTTGAAGCTCTCCAGGCTGTGGTCTGGTTCTATCTGGAGAACCATCTGTCTAGAAAGACTGTCCTCACAGCACTGAGCCGGAGGCAGAGTCTCATCTGGGTCAGCTTGGTGCTCGCAGGACAGCTCATCATCCACATTCTGCAGCCCCATCAGAGCTTGGCCATCATCGTAGGACTCAGGAGGTAAGATAGGTGAGTCAATAGGGGAGGGTGTAGCGATAGTGGGTGAGGGTAAAGGGGAAGGAGAGGGTAGAGGAGAGCCTTCTTTAATTGGATCAGGCTGACCCAGAAGCAGAGATGCTTTCAGTCCAACGATTCCACTGTCCTGCTCTAACTCTGTGTCCGGGTCCAGCTCCTGGTCCGATGTAGGTGAACTGGCCTCCTCAATGGAGTTAGTGAGGTGGGATGAGCGCCCGCTGCTACTCTCATCACTAGTCAGGTCCAGCTCTGTCTCTGAAATAGATGAAATCATGTTGCAGGCAACAGGACCTCCACAAGCAAACGCTGCCTCCAGCTCACCTTCAATGTCAGAGTCAGAGCCCGGAGAGCTGAGGTCCTTGTCCTGGTCTGAAGTCACATAACCCCGCTGGTTCATGTCTGCTATCCCTGGGTCTGAGGACGGAGAGGTGGAGTCATTAGCTGCTGCCTCCATTGCTGAAGCTGCTTGAGTGTCTGAACTGTTGGACCGGTCGAGAGCTTCTGAACGGCTAGACGACAGATAGCTGGAGAAGGATGCAGGCTCAGAGGGTTCGATCGAGGGGAATTCCACATATGACGACTGATTCTCCTTACACACCATATCATAGGTCTCCTTACACATGAACTCCACTTCAAAGTCCTTGTCCAGCTCCTCATCAGACAAGGGCGTGTCGGCGCCATCATTACCTCCCATGGGTGCAGTGGATGACAGGCAGCGACTGGTTCCATCAGGGTCGAGGTCATTCTCCGGCTCCATACCTGACTCGCTGGTGATTGTGTAGGTGTCTGTGGCACGACGGTTCGAGTGTTTGTGGTTGTGGTCGCTGTTGAGGTCATGGTCCACCTCCGTGTCCGAACACTGGGAGTGCTCGTCTACGGAGGGTACTCTGGTTGGCTGGATTGAAGGGTCTGCCTTTAACTCAGTCACATCACCAGTGCATGGGTGGGACTTGTGTTGACCAAATGAGCCTGTGATGATAAAAAAAAAGGAGAAGAAACAAGAAAGGACATAAGAGACTGACAGTAAAGCACGGCACAGATGATTATGAAGGAGATGATTACGAGAATGGAAGAAAGAGACAGGTCAGAGGACTGGAGGAGGTCACATCAACAGTTAAAGAGAGAAGATGAAAAGAAAGCATGATTAGAAAAGCAAGTTATTTACTAGTTCATAGGTGGAAAATAGGATGTAGGATGAGCAAGTTCAGCAAACTCCTCCTTATTAAAAACATACAAATTGAAAGTCTTAGGTAGTGGTTGAGTGCAGGTTGGTTTGTACGGCAGTATTTTGCTGAACTTTTGTATCACTGAATTCAAATTCACATCACATCATTTCACATCACAGCACTACATAACACTGATGTCAATGGGATGAGCTCTAAGCCTGCTGGGTCGGCCTTCTTGTTACCGTATTCGGGCCTCTCCCGCCTGTTGCCCTCCATGTCGCAGAGGAGGGGCCTATGAGGAGACTGGGGGTTCCCGCCCTCCCCTGCCTGTTTTAGGGGAGTACCTTTGCTCTGAGACACTGGGGCCTGGGAGACTGGAGATGCTGGGCATTGGCCCGTCACATGGCTACCATCCTCCAGACACGAGTGGGTTGGAGACAGACGACCTAGAAGAAGAAATATTTATTTTCTAACTCTTTGCAATGCATGCGGTTCATATTACCTAAAGATATCATGAAAGACAGTTGCTTCACAAAGGAAACTCTTTAAAATATTGAGAGAAGAACCTTTAAATACTGTTCAATCCAATCTGACAGGTTCTTGACAATTTCATGGACACAGCAAAGATGATTATTTTACATTAATTGGAAGTGCGTTTCCCAAACAAATGAATACAAATGAAAATATCAGTCCAGAGCTACTTTTTTTAATAGGTAGCAAATCGTGTTCTCACCCTGTGAAGCTGGGTTGCGTAAAGAGTCCTGCCAGCTTCCTTTCTTTGGGGACAGACTGCTGTTGTTGTTCAGCGAATCCTAATGAGAACAGAGAAAAGATCAAGTTTTTATGTGAGTGTCTATAGATAACAGGATGTATGCTGTGTGTTTAGGGCCGGAGATCAGTCTGCTTGCCTGCGACACAGCAGTGGTGAGGTTCAGTGTGGTGGGTCGGCTCTTCAGAGTGCCGAGAGTCGGAGAGGGAGGAGGGGAGGCCGAGGGAGACGGTGGCGCATCAGGATCGACCTCTTCATCATCTTCCTCTTCTTCGTCCTCATCCTCATCTTCATCGTCGATCATCTCAAACTCCTGGAAGTCGTCCTGGAAGGAGCAGACCGGGTGGTGCATGTCGTTCTTCTCCAGAATGAGGGAGTCCTGGAACCAAAAGAGAGACAAAGAGCTACTTATGTGGACACAGAATAAAGTAAACAACGAGGTACATTTTCACACACACACAGCATAGTTGAGATAATAGCTGCACTAATTAAAGCATCGTCTATTCTGACAACAGAGAGGAAACATGCAAGAGAACAAGCCTGTCTGGGACATAAATAAAAGAAGGAGAGCGTGGATGAACAGCATGCAGCATAATGTTCTGTGATTACATGGAGGGCATTTGTAAAACACACAGAGAAACACACATATGCAAACATCAAAGCACTGTAGTGGCCACAAAACTTACAGGACATTTTGCTGACATGTTTTTTCTGTAGCCTCGGGTCTTCTATGCGTGTGTTTGTGCACCTATTAATATGTTTATACACGTGTGTACACACAAGACAGAGAAGCTAAATGTAGCCGTCAGCATCAGCAGTGTTTTGAAATTTTATGTTCATTGAGTTTGCATTTAGTTTACAAAGACAGACTGCTATGTAGGAGATTATTAATGAAGATGCAATGGAAGGTAACGATATGATGATATTAACAGGAGTTTACAAAGGGAGTACACAGTGAACAAAACTGAAAATAAAGACATAAGAAACCAATAAATAACACGGAAATGATCGGAATATGTATTTAAGGACAGTCTGCACCTCAACTCTTCAAAAAGTTAATCCTAGTTTGTTGTGTCTTTTAAATTATTTGGAGAGTAGCTTTTAGGTTAATTTCAAGAAGCATACATGCAGTGAGCTCAGTTACAGGCTGTGAGTTTATCCTGTTTTACATTACACATTTTTTAGCAGCTGTCGTTGCAAATGCTCATATAAATTTAAGAATATAACGGTTCCCAAGAAGAACTGTGGATAGTGGCAAACTAAAGATATTTAACATGTCTTTTTAAGTGTGTTCTCCAGGCCTGCCCACCATATTCTTAGTTTTGAGCATCACCAGGTACAGTAAGAGGGAGGAACTTCAGTTTTTCACCTGTTACAGTTTATGTAGGAATTATTATTAAAGAAACTGTTCCACTCTGGCGTAGAATGATTTTCATACTGCACAGCTGAAAATTAATATTTGTAAACTCTGGCTGTGCTCTGACAAGTCCCAAACCTTTAGCCGAGGTGGTGTTAGGCTTGTTTATTTATTATCAGAATCGTGATCATGAAAATTTAGTTGACAATTAATTGCCGTTGAAATATTTAAGATTAGGGACTTTACTTTTTCTGTACATTTTATGCCTCTCTCAGTATTAGAGTTGTGGTATCTCACTGCTACATTTTTTGCTGCAAATCTAACAAATCGCTTCATTTCTCATTTGATTTAAAACCTAAACGTGTCAAGGTGATGCTGTGGTGTTTGACTTTGCAACTAGTGAGCAAAAATATAAACCCACTGTGTAATACTTTATTAAATTCTATCCATTCTTTGTCACAGATAAATATTTATTGCTCCAGCACATGGCATCTCAACAACAGAATGGACATCATGAAACCACCAAGTATGCGTCAGGTTGGAAATGATAATGGGCAGATGGAGAGAGGGGTCAAACAGCAGAAATCACAAGTAGGTGATTTGTCACACATGCGTGATGCACAGAGTTAATGAGGTTGTTGATGCTGGAGGTTGTTGTGGAGTGTTATTTCACTAATCCTGAAGGGCTTGGAGACATTTCAGGGGACAGGATCACATTTTTGGACATGTCTATCCAGAGCATCATATGTCAAACTGTCTGTCATACCATCCTGTTTGAAACAACTTCTTAGATGACAAATAGTGAAGTTGTGGACATTCAAGAACCTGACTACATCTCTAATGGTCATGCCAGTATATGTCTTTTCTCTTGTCAGCTGTGGAATTGTGTCATTTGAAAGAAGCTGCATATGAGGTGGTATTTTACAGTGGTTGGTCAAACAAGTGTCTGGTTACACTATCTGATCTTTTGTCCTTTAAAGCCACACCTGACTAGACTGTGGATTAACTCAGGGGTTGAGAAATTGTTACTAGTTGAACAGCTCAAAAACCTTTGGTGCCCAACTGGCTAAATTTAGCCCTTTTCCAACTGTAACAATAGAAATGAAATGATGCACTCTTCTCAAAGTTAGAAAAGAAGGTAATTTGCATGCTGCATTCATATTCTTGTTCCAAATCCATGACATTAATGGCAATAGCTGCCCGTCTAAATATAGTTGGTCCACTATTGGAGGTTAAGTCCCTGGAGATAAATAGTGTCATTAAACCAGAGTAGAAAAAGCCTGCACAAATGATGGAAAATAGTGATTAACACTGTTTATATAGTTGAATGGAAATGATTCTCACAATTCTGAAAAACAACAGTGGTCAGCCCAAATCATTTCGACCAGGCAATTATGTAATAACTGTGACAGGCATATTTATAAGTTATGTAAATATGTGTTGCATCTAATCTTTCTGTAATCAGCAGCTTTAACAAGGATGGTTTCTGCTCTACTCAGCATTAGCACTGTTAAAAGGATAAAGGTGAACGGCAATAAAGTCACTAGACACAAAGTCACATTGCAAAAATGTTGCAGAGAGTAGAATAATAGAGTAGTCTAGGGGGTGTACTGTTCAGAGATGAAAACAGAGCGATAGTGTAACGAACTAGGATGGAATGCAACGAACTGAGAGTGGATCAATCAGACATCTCTCAGGTTTCAACTGGTTTACCGGAAAGCATCACAGAAAATGATTTTGAGGTTTAATAGACCACACCTTCATGAGCATGTTGTGTAGTATGTTTGCCTGATACAGGATGTATCGACAGAGCGAGGCCTATAAAGTTGGTTAATGACACACATTTGCCTATAACAAGACACAAATTCTCAAATTTCATTTTTCTGAACTTTATGACAAATTTTAACCAACTGTACTAAAAGTCTCACACCTACATTCATCTCTACCGAGGCTCTAAAAAGAGTAAACAAACATGACATGGCATTGCTCATGCTAATATTTATAAAATGCATGGTCACTACCACAAACGTAAATGGTTTATTTTTCCGATCATCACTTCCTTACTTAGAGTTTGACAATGCAATTCCCAGGATTGATTTGTCTGGTTTTTCATTTTCAACAGCGCAGCACTTTCTCTGCCTCTCAGTGCAGCTTGTTTAATGGAGGAATCAAAGCTGGCTCTCTCACCCATCCACCACACACAGTTCTGCTGACGCCTGGCGCATCCATTTTATGCCACAGCAAGTGAAACCAACTCTCAATCTATTACCCAGAGAGTATACATGAATATGCATGCTTAAATCGAATTCACATATCTACTTTTTGAAGATTTAGCTGTGAAGATGTGATAAAACATTTGTTCCTAACACAAGAAAACCTTCAAGCACTTACAGTTCACAAGGTACTGTTAAGATTCACAGAGGTGCTTCCCTACACTGACCCATTATCATCCATCACTGGGGATACATGACCTATAACTCCATGACAGTGTAAAAATCCACAGATCCATCAGTGAACTGTGAAAATGCCACATATGCCAGAGAGAATAATCTGCACTGTCAGGAAATATCCTTTAGCAAGGCCACCTGACAGACAGGCAGGTAGGTTTAAAGAAAAAAAAAAAAACTATAAATAAGAGTTGTGCATCGGCAGGAATCGATCCCTGTGGTCTCCAGTTCCCAAGGACATCCCATCTAATGCTGTGACATTCCCTCTTCTGTCATCTGACAGACTGAGGCGAGCGTGTCCTGCTCGCCGAGGAGGCATTGTGAATGAATTTAACCCTTTTATGTGCTCAAAAGTAAAGCAAATGGATTCAATGTAAATCAAATTAGTCAGAGGTCAAAATGCTATTTCTGATATATACACAGACACTCTGAAACCTATACAGACTGTACTGCTCAGTCATCAACACACATTGCTTTCTTTAAACAGCTCTACTTATGAGTAAAGACTGCTGACATTTATACATTTTCTTCTCTTTAGCAGCGAAGAGATATTACTGTAGCAGAAATGGTTGAAGGCAGAGCTGCTTTTTGATCTCTAATTAGGAGACCACAGGCGTGTTCAGCTTAGCTAATTCTATATCCACTGACACTGCTGCTGCACATCAGAAGATCAGCTCCAATGGACGCCACCTCCAATACACAACACGACCCCCATCAATTGGAAGAAAAGAGGCGTCGGGTTTGAACCGTGGGGGCATCTGAGCAGCTGACAGAAAAGCTTTAGAGAAACTGAGGACGTGATTCTAAAGTGAGCGCTATCTGCATGCCTTTGCAAATGAAGAGGACACCGGGGACTCATAAATCTCAGAGAAGAAAAGTGGATGCTGACAATTAAGTGATTTCTTTTTTTTTTTTTTTTTTTAAAGATCTAAATGGAGGCGGTGAACAGAAAACAGGAAGGGTCTTGTGAAAATGCCAAGCACCCGGGGGGGGGGGAGAGGACTTATACACAAAAGCCAATTGGCTGTAAATGCAAACAATTACTGCAGATGTGCAGGGCTTATCTGATCATTAATTCTGTGGCTGAGATAATGTGTCAGCTGGTCATTTTAGTTCTTAAATTCATTGTGCTCACTGGGTCCATATTTACCTTTAGTGTACTTAAAGCCATTAATCTCATAAATCTAGGCAAAAGTATCAAAGAAGAGTAGACAACATCTATATTTTCTGTTCATGCTCGTATTTATCGAGTTAAATTGTAAATTGTGTCTGTGTGAGAGTGCACATCTGCCTGCACAAAGCCCCTTTATGAAATGCAGTTCATAATCTGAGTTTTATGCCGGCATGTATGACAGATGTCGATTAGCCTCCCATTAGCCTCCCAGACACCACCTAGTGAGCGATAGCCCTCATCCGTCAGTGTATCTGTAAATTTCCCCATTTCAATCTCGGAGTAGCACCACAGCTGAGACACAGACACCATTGCTCTGTCACATGCTGAATTATGCATGTGCTCCTGCCTTTCAGTCGGGGCTCTGGAGAGGCAGACATGGCTATTAGAGGTACAGGAAGTGAAGAATCAGGAAGATGTATGTGTGTGAGAAAGACAAAAAAAAGGGGAAGAGGTATCCTATATTGCAAATTTAAAAAAAAAAAAAAGGTCATGGAAAGAAACTTATGACAAGCTTGACAGCATATAGATAAAAGTAACCCCATGGTACATATAGTGTAGATTGAGAGCCTGGGGCAGAACTGCAGCATTTTGACACTTGATAGCCATTTCCTCCAAGATATCAGACACAGATCTTCAATTGCTTGCCTTCAGTTCCACATGACCGAATAAGCCACTTTAAGATGTCATGTGTGTCGTTTGTTCACATGTATATGTGGTCCTGTCACAAAGTACTAATCTAAAGGGTTATGCAGATTAAGACCTGAACCCCATAACGAATTAGAATTAATCGGAGCCAGGGATTGGGGCTGGAGGATAATCTCACTGTTTAGATTGGCTGTTTTTTCTAAACATCAAAGACCTTGCTGCCCAGTACGACCGAATCATACTGACATGAAAACCACAAGCTTCATCAGCAGAGTGTGGTGCGGCAGGGAGAGACTGCTGCTGCTGATGAGCTGACAAAGTGTCACCTCCCCTATTGATGCAGGCAAAATCAAATATCATGTGAGGTACCCTGTGCATGAAATTGTCTGTCTCGCCTTTCTTTCTCTGTTATTTAAACACATACACACACATTCAGAGGGCACCAGGGTGTGTGTCCTGTCCATCCCATGTCAGCAAGATTGCTTCCTTTGGGCAATGATGCAACATAACAAGGACCGACACTGTCACTGCCCCGTGCTTTCTTGTTTGTGAAGTGAGCAGTCAGGGCTCCTGCTGATGTGTATCTGATGAAACACATGAGAGAGGCGGGGGGGAAAGGGGGGCCGACGCAGGGTTTACTGCTGTATGACATCTCTGGTTTGTGAAATATAAATCCACGCTCTGACTTTTCTCTTCCTCTGGAGGGCTTCTCACATGCTATGCGAAAAAAACAGCTCCGTTACAGAGGGGCTTTGCTCGCACTACATAATGTGTTTTGTTGGTGGATTAAAGTGGAGGAAGGAAAATATCTAGCACAGATTTATGCCAAGAGCTTAACCCCTCAGAACCAACCATCCCTGAGCTAAATCCTCATTCCCAGGCACCTCAGCAGAGAGGGGAGAGAGACAGAGAAGGAGGATGTAAAGGGAGAAAGTGAGGGGGGAAAGGAGTGGAGGGGCGGCGGAGAGCGAGGAGGGAATGTGATCTCCGTCTCTAAGCAACACTCTGCATAGGGAGGGAAGGGAAGACACTTGGGAGGGAGGAGGGGGGAGAGAGGGAGGTAGGGTGGGTGGGAGGGAAGAGAGGAAAGGAGGTTGTCTCTGCATAGCAGCAAACTGCACTGGGTCACCCACCCTCTGCTGCAGCCATGGCTCAATGCCACCAGCATGAAATATTTACATTCCACAGGATGGACAGAGAGAAATAGAGCGAGGGTGGTGTAAGATAATAGTTCTTAGAAATTGTGTAATTAAAGCCTAAGCCGGTCAGAGATGTGGGATGATACAGCTAATGACTCGATTATTTGCGTATACTTCATAGCAGTCACTCGAATACGATCTTCATTGGAAGTGCTGCTCAGAGTTTCTATTATGGTGAGTAGTTCAGTGAATAGATGCCAGCTGGCTGCTCAGATTCAGTAAGTATGATACATGATGATGATTAGTATGATGACGGAGAACGACTCGCTCTTCTGGTTAAACAAAGCTGAGCATGTTTCTCATTTTCTACCTGATATTAATATATTGAAATATGAGGCATGCAGTTATTACTGTAATGACTGCAATGCTGCTAAGCTAGGCTGCCTATAGATCCCCAAAGCTAAAAAAAAATAAAAATGCTTACATAAGGCAACCATATGCAAATACGAAGTTCCCAACACTAAACAGCAATAAAAACCAGGTCAGTCTCCACCTTTGTTTCTCAAATTGATCATTTTCATGGCATTGCATTTGCTGTGTATCCTCTCAGTGTCATTAACCCACAATGATAAGTAGTCACTCATAGCAACCGCAGAGGAGAAACAACAGTTGGACAGATTTGTCTACTGAAACATTACAAACAGAAGCATATACATAAGATGTGTAATGTTGCTTTGTTTAACATGCATAACTGCTTTACATGACTGCGGATCTAATGCAATCCCTGCTGCATTTACAGAACAGACACACAAAGTGACAAACAGGCAAACCATGAAGTGGAAAGACATAAAAACAGAGCCCTTACCTTCTCATATGGATCAGAGTCATAGTTGAGTCCAATCCCACAGTCATCTGTGATTTCAGAGAGGTCTTCATCATCAAACTCCTCCAAGCTGATGTCATGGGCTGGTCTGGGAATACATGAGAGACAGCGTATTCACTACATGTTGTGAAAAAGAACACTGATAACTGCAATATGTCTCTTTCATCAGCTCCAGAAGGGAATTTCTCTTTGATTTATGTCCACACGCTGATCCCTGTTTGAGGGGAAAGTGGCTCTAAGTCATGTGCTGTCAGGCTCCGTCTGGGTCTCAGTCTCATTTACTGGACACAGGTAACCACACAAACACACATTATCTTCCCTTTCCTTATGATATTGCACAACAATAACAACACATTTCACCGATTCAGCTGAACAAGAGCAGCAACGCATAAAACACTGCCATTAAATGCAAATATTTCAAACTCAGATAAATTTTATCATCTATGTGTACTGTGGATGTTGTAAAAAGAGTTTGAAGTGATTCACTGGCAGTTCCCTCTTACACCAGAGTTTCTGAACTTACATTTACAGCACCAGCACTCACCAGCAGGGAAGTGTATCTGTCTCTGTAATGAGGCATGGCACTGCAAGTTTTCTTGATTACGCTCTATCTCATCTTTGCTCCATTAATTTCAGCACGCTCCTACTTCTACAGCAGTTGGCTTGCAATGTGTTTAAGGAAGTGCTGCATTGCAGCTTTCCTGCTAAGAAAAGGACACTCAACATATTACGTATGGATTCGAGCTTACATCACACAGTCATATAGGGGTCTTCTCTACACAATGTCAGCGGTTGCATGGAACAAATGAGGACATGCTGATGCATCTAAAATTAAAACAAAAGGGGTTATGAAAAAGTCACTGTAATCAGAGTGGAATGTTGGGAAGTCTGGATCACCTCTGCATCGTACAATGAAGCCTGCATGGCGACCCGTCATGGAGGAGTCCCATCTGTCGTCACTGAAACAAGCTTTTCTAATGGTACATTTTTCTCCACGAAGAAACTTTTTGCCGTGTAGTAGATGCCAAAGCTACCTTTAAGTCCCGGCTTTTCCTGTCCGTAGTGCGCATACAGTCTATGTGCGCTAGCAGGTGGCTAGTTAGCATGGAAGCTTTGTGGTGGCTAAAGTAGCGTCTCTCCACATTGTGCCGCTTTGCCGACGCAATAGTCTCCCCGCAAATAAGACACACACATTTATCTTTCACTATCGTGAAAAGGAACTCTTCCTCCCAGTCATCGTGAAAATAGCGTTTTCTCTTTCACTTCTCTGTCATGTTTTGGGGGGGAAAAAAAACACATCTAGCTTTCCAAAGTGTCTACGTCCGCTTCAGCAGAGTGACGTGGTGGTTGGACATGCGCAGTGAACTTTGACTCGGACAAGGTCAAAGTTCATTTACACCGAAGACATTTAAAAAAAAAAATTATAATAAATATTGTAATTCAAAATCTGCATTAATGTAAGTATTTTTGATTTAAAAAGAACAGCAACTATAATTTTTTATAAGGAATTTCATGGTGACTACTGTTATTTTTAGAACATGTCTGGGGCAACTCCCATGGTTTCTGCGGGCAACCAGGTGCCCGCGGGCACCGTGTTGGCTACCCCTGGTTTAGATTATGTTTTAAATGCAATAACTCAACAACAACATCTAATTTAAACAATACTAAAAGTTATGATACGCTGAACAGCACGAAAGGTTGTGATAAAGTAGTTTGAATAAGGCACTACAGATAATGAGGGATAGATAGACCACGTTCATTTTCCATTTGCGGAAAATCACAGTCGCACACAAACTGTTAAGCTTGACCTTGCTTTTGATCTGTTTATCTAATTGGATTAAAAAAAAATGTACTAAAACTGCATCTTGAGGATTTATGTAGATGATTTCTTGGGAGAGAGAGCTCACATTAAAAAAAGTACTTTAAATGAATTCAGAATCCAAAGTCAAGAGTCACATATTATTTTACTTAGCAATTTTTTAAAATGACAGCTTATTCTTATGTATTTTTACTTATTTTTATTCTGGACCAGCAGAAAATGCGCATTAAATAGGAAAAATAATTTAATCAGGGTAATACCATATTACCCGAGTGCATTATAATTCACTGTTTTTGACATGTTTTGTTCTATGGTTTGTGGCTGTGTTTGCTGTAGTGAATAACTGCTGACTGTTGATATCGTAAAGTATGAGGCTTCTCAGAAAAAGAAAAAAAAACACTTTGAATGTCACCCTGTCTGAACTGATATGGCTGAATTCTTGATAAGAGCCAGACTGATATGGGCGTAGCATGAGTATATAAAGTTGTTTAGTTTCAAGCTGACTTGTATCCATCCAGGAGTTGTGTGCACCGAGGAAGGATCATGAAGTGTCTTGTTGCTATTCTGGTCTGTGTGACGCTCGCCGAGGGCATCATCAAGTAAGAGGACATCTATTTGAAAAATGCATACAATTTTGAGTTTTGACTGAAAGTATCACTGCAAAAGTGACTTTCTTTTGGCATCTTCTTTCCTTAGAGTCCCTCTGCATAGGCACAAGTCTATGCGTCAGGCCCTGAGAGACAAAGGAATTGTACTGCCACGCCAAGATCCAGGTCTCAAATATCGGCCCAGGGAGTTGGCTTCTGCGGACATGTACATCAACAACTACGCTGATGTAAGAAATCAGTTTTTAGATACTCACTCACACGACATTTTAAATGAAAGAAATAACTGCCAGATTTTTTTGTTGTTTATTCCGTTCCTGTCTTTCTTTATCTCCAACCAATGTGCTGCCCAGACCACCTACTACGGAGCCATCAGCATTGGAACACCCCCCCAGTCCTTCCAGGTGCTGTTTGACACCGGCTCTTCCAACCTGTGGGTGGATTCTGTCTACTGTAACACTCAGGCCTGCAGTGAGTACAAGCTTGGCACTACCAAATCTCTCATCTGTCACTCTGTTCAGATTATACTTGCATGAGAAAACCAAGAGGACTTACAGCTTATATAGGCTAAGCATGCAGAGATTGCAGTTTTGTTATCGTGTTTCCAAGATATTACAATGTGCACATACATGGGGTGTAGATTTTTAGTGTGTTTGCATGCATGCCACCAAGCATTTGTTAGTAATTTGGAGGCATCACCTACAGCATTGGTTAAAATTCAGCCCATGACTTCTATAATCAAATGAGATGTCAGTAGGTCAAAAGGCTCTGCACGGCATAAAGATGTAGAGATGGCTCCAGAGGTAATCCAGATCTATGTCATTCGCAGACACACACAGGAAATTCAACCCTCAGCAGTCCTCCACCTACACTGCAAAGCAGCAGTCCTTCTACCTGCCCTATGGAGCCGGAAGCCTCAATGGAGTCTTTGGATATGACAATGTCAATGTGAGTCAAATCTACGAAATAAACATCAGTTAAAGTCCTTCTTCAGTCATTGATTAAACCTCTAAAAGCTAATGTCTGTGTATCCACATTACATATTAAGAGAAAGAACAATTTTCGATAAAAATGTTCCCTTTCTGCCTTAAAATGTCTTAGAGTTAACTCTGCACTGTTGCCTCCTTAAAAATGTGCAAATCTATTTCTCCACCCACCCCTCCATTGCTTATGGCAGCTCAAGCACACCAGATCATCTACAACTCTAGTCAAACACTGTAAAACTACTCAGCTACACAATAAAATGTTACAGTTTTGGAGTAATTAAGCCTCACATGTTCTAACTAGTTCCAAAGAAGAATTATGATACAGAATGCTCAGCCATGACTGCTTATTTTGATGTGCCATCCAACAGATAACAAAAACAATTTATGGACTTCAACAAAGTAAAAAAAAGCTTGATTTTAAAGAAAATACTCGTATTCAAGTTGTCACCTTCTTTTTCATACAGTTTAGGAAGACTAGTCTGAACAGAGTCATATGCATTGAGCCAGAAAATAGATGTTGTCAAAAACACCTCAATAAATTACATCTTACAGTATAAACATTTTGAGCAAAGGAGAGGCAATGTTGCATCATGCTGAAAAGTGTCACACACAGATTACTGCAACATTTTTTTGCTTGTTTTAAGTGTTTATTAAGTGTTTAATTAGTCAGGAAAATATATCAATTTGTATAAAATAGAATCTGACAAATCTGTTGAATGCTCTGGTACAGACCATCAGCAATAAGCTATTTCTACTCAGCTAAAACCTGAACATGTATAAACATGGTCTATGATTTCTTCACCACATTGGTTGGTTTTGGATTCTGTAGGTTGGCGGTATCGAGATCACTAACCAGGAAATTGGTCTGAGCACCAATGAACCCGGTGAGAACTTTGTGGTGGCTCCGTTTGACGGTATCCTAGGCCTGGCTTATCCATCCATCTCAGCTGGAGGACAAACCCCTGTCATGGACAGCATGATGGCTGATAACCTGCTGAATGCTGACATTTTCGCTTTCTACCTGTCCAGGTATAACTGGCACGAGACTTTGAAGGAGTAAAACATGTATAGGAGCATATCATTCTGCCTCTGTTCCACATTACTGGCACTAAACAATTTCTCAGACAACTTTGATTTGCAGCTAATTTTTGGTTTGTTGTGTGGTTTAGGAATGAACAGCAGGGTAGTGTGCTCTCTTTTGGAGAGGTGGACAACAACCTGTTCAAGGGCCAGATCTACTGGACTCCTGTTGCCTCTGAGACCTACTGGGAGATTAGCGTCCAAGGGTCTGTGCTCTTCATCATTTTATCTGAAGGTTTTTTCCTTGTTGTTATCACATTAGTAATAATTTGTGTCTACTATGATGCCAGAAAAAACTATGTTTGGTATGCAGATTCCAGATTAATGGTCAGGAGACTGGCTGGTGCTCACAGGGCTGCCAGTCTGTTGTGGACACTGGAACCTCCACGTTAACAGCCCCACAACAGTATCTGGGTGACATCCTGCAGGCTATTGGAGCCCAAGAGAACCAGTATGGAGAGGTAAAACAAATGGACAGACTCTCACACAGAGAGCTCAAGACACCATTATTATTAGCTATAATAGATCAAAACTCTGATTTAAAGGTCTTAAGCTCTCTGAGAACACCAATACATCCAAAGTGGAGTCACACAAATATGATTAAACACTGCACAAACTGTACAAGTTTGTTTCAGTCCCTCTCAAGCAGTTTCTCCTTGTGTTGATCTCCAGTATATGGTGGACTGCAGCCAGATCAACAACATGCCAACTTTCAGCTTCGTCATCAACGGCGTTTCTTTCCCTCTGCCTCCTTCTGCTTACATCATCCAGGTAAATTACTACACGATTGCTCACTGTAAGCAGGCATGGGTGGGCATCTCTTTACAAACATGCCACAGTTTATATCTGTGAGGGTGCATACACATTCAGATGTCCCGTCTCTACCTCCAGCAAAACCAGAATGGATACCAGTATTGCTCTGTGGGCATCACCCCCACCTACCTGCCCTCCAGTAATGGCCAACCCATGTGGATCTTTGGAGACGTGTTCCTCAGAGAGTACTACTCCGTCTATGACCGCGCCAACAACCAACTTGGTTTTGCTATGGCCGTCTAAATGTCCCGAATGGAACCGCACTGTGAATCTGAAGCTTTAGCCCATCTTAGCATCTTCTTTGTGATGGTTCGCAACAGTCATTTTGGACAAAATGGCTTGAATTGTTTGGCATGTTTGTCATTGTAAACTACAGTACAAAATGATGTAAGTCTTTTAAATCTTCAAATTGTTGCATACAGATCTTGACAAAGATATTGTGACTGGATTTGCATATTCAAAAAAAAAGGTGAAATGTGCCCACTCTCAAGCAGAATAAAAAATAAAGAATAAAAATGCCCCCTGGGAAGGGTTTAACATTTCATTTTTCTAAATGAGCTGCCATGGTCCTAACAGCACAAGTCCTGGGCCCAGAGCCATAAAGGATCTTTATTTCTTTTAAATAACCTTGGTTGTGTGTAAGTACTTTTTACCAATACCTTTGTGAGGGCCACTTTGAGTTTTAGACCTTGCAAGTGAGGAAAATTGCAGAAATTGAGAACATTTTGTCCAGTACTCATTCTCCAACAGGTTAGGACTTGGTTTTAGGGTTAAAGTTAGAAGTTAGGTTTAGATTAGCCAATCAGTTATGATGGTTAATGTTTGGAAAAGGTATACTCACAAAGAATCACTCAAATTACTTCCTACAACTAGAAACAGTTCAAATTTCCATAAAGGACATAAAAAGGCAAACTCATCCACCAAATCGACCATTGCAATAATAATCCAGAATTCCTGTTTTTGGTCCATATTTTTTCTTCTTCTTCTTCTTTGTAGTAAAACTAATGTCTTTTGACTTTTTGGAAATATCCTGTTCAGGTTAGCTATTTTTGTCAATATAACCTATGTGCATGCAACCTACAATTATATAGTGCACAACAGCGGATTCATGGTATTGAAATATAACAACTGGTGCCAGAAATTGTCATATAGCACAAAAATACATACTTTCATCACAGTCTGTTTTGTGCCGTCTGTCAGTGTAACCAGACAAAACTAATATCCAGTCAGTCAAATAGAACAAAACTGTGCCTTAACCAAACCTTAGGAAAGGAGTTCATTAATGAGCTCTTCAGGGAAGCTGTGTTTGTAAGCGTAGGTGTATGTGGGTGTTTTTAACTGACAGTGGAAAAACACCACATCGCTGCAGCTCTGTATCCAAGGCAGTTATCACCACTACGCAAGCGGAAAACCCCATGTTTGGTTTTTTTGGATGAAAGTTTCGTGAAAATGAAGGATACGGCAGACAAGTAGGTAAAGAAAGGAGCTGGGATGGACAAGGAGGGAGGAAGGTGAGAATGCTGCAGCTAGGAAAGGAGAAATGCTGGATTGAAATGGTAGGAGTTTACTGGAGAAATGAAAATCTTTGTTTGCTTCAGTGCAACCTTTAATCAGTGATTCAATATCCGCTTTAATCTGGAGAACCCACAGAATGTATTGTCAATTTTCATGATTCTGCAAAGAATGTTGTAAATTTCCCCGCTGTGGGATCAATAAAGGTTTAATCTATCTATCTATCTATCTATCTATCTATCTATCTATCTATCTATCTATCTATCTATCTATCTATCTATCTATCTATCTATCTATCTATCTATCTATCTATCTATCTATCTATCTATCTATCTAGCTATCTAAGAACAGTATTATACACGAGTGTCAATCTGGACAAGTAGAAAAACCTGCAAGGCTACATTCTAGTAAAGCTATCCTAGTTCATATATTTTGATGAAATGGCCTTTCACTCATCGTTTTTTCATTTGCATTTTTATATCCTTCATCTCTTTTCTGGTTTCCTCCATTGTTACTTATTGTGGTGTGTTTCTAGACTCCATTTTGTTGGTGTGCTTATCTGTTTGTCACAAAAGAGCGTGGCCCCATTTCCCCTAAATTGCAGAGTGTAAGAAATGTGTGTGAGTAAAAACTGCATGCAGACTAATGTGCAGCCCAAAGGCCTCTACCCGAACAATGGAATCGCAGACTCTGTGTTCTTTTCTGAAATTTTTATGGAGGATTTTGATGTCAGAATCCACATCAGGTAGTGAGATGCAGACCCCACTGTAGTGTTGACATTAGTATTGACAGCATCCGAGTGAGAGTGCAACGCCCGTCACACCATGTGGTTTACCGCTCCCTGCTCACCCAATAGCATACAATGACATCACCTGCATTTACTCTCTGTCTGTGGTCATTATTAATAATCAGGATTTGAAACAGGCTTTAGAGGTTGACAAAAAGTCATCCCGACACATTTAGATCACATCTTCCTACATTCTGAGCAAAATCACACCTTAAAAAACAAGTCAGCACAAAATTGCCATCACTGATGCTGGTCATGTCGCTGCAATGGCACACCCATCTCTGTGTCCTGAGCTGTTCCTTCCCACCCCTCTCAAATTCAATCTTAGCAGCCAACATTTGTTCTAACAGCTATTCTCCGTCATCTCTGATGCTGTCATGTCCAGAAGAGAATTTGTCAATCCTGCCCACTGTCGTCTTTGTATTTACTGTGTGCATGTTCACACATTCAAAGCGCCCTTTTTCGTATGAAAATGTGAGATCACACAATTGTCTTTTAACAATTTCATGAGTTATTTCTTTTGTTTCATCTGCACTTGTTCAAACGCACTTCAACACAATAATCAATTTTAGGCCTGCAACATTTCAGTGACTGCCTTAAGCAGTAAAACCTTTTTCAAAAGACTAATTCATAATAGATGTAAATGTTAGTTGCAGTCCCAATCCAGTCTATAATCCAGACACTTTTCAGTTATTCTTTAAATAACTGCAATCACATCAAAGGAATACGCAATAGATGCCTAATAAACTGCATATATGCACGAATAGCAGATGTCTGTAATTGAAAAATGAAATGAGACAAAAATAGGAACCTGCGAGGAAAATTAAAACGACACTCTAATACCAATATTAAAATAGATTTAGATGCAAAAAAAGGGGGGGGGGGTGCTACGGGGTCTGTGCTGTAATTAATCTGCCTTTTAACCATGAGCACCTGCTTCACGATGACATCATCTTTAAAAGCCAAGGACATTTGATGTGGTTGCTACTGACTCATTAACAAGATCGTTTTCTCCAGCTTTTCAACCGCCATCAGTCTCCAGTGAAGGAGAGACACACACCCACACACTGAAACACTCCAGCTCACACACGAGTCATGCGTTTAGCCTAATGAAGAACTCTCTGTTGTCTGTGTCGGATCCAAACGCAAAGATCACGCCACTTCTGAACCAGAGGTGCAGATGATGCATCGGTTTTCGCTGTGAGTAGATGATTTCTCGTAGATTTGTCTGGCTTTGGATTAATGAAGTCATCAATCAGTTGTAAAGCGAATTTTACTGCTCGCTCGTTGTCATCTTGATGGGAAGCAAATCTCATGAAGTGCATAAATATGACTCCCTGTCTAATTATTGTTAAACAGAAAAACAAGCTACATAGCAACAGCTGCTGAGAAGATTGACAGGCGGAAACATGGCAAGTGGTGGAAAGGATGACAGAGAGAGAGAAAGAGGAAACACAAAAATACAAAGAGAGAGAGGGGGAAGACAGCGGGGGGGAGGCAGAGATGGAACGCTTAAGCTAAAATGAATCTGTATTTGAGTTAAACCTCTTACCCCATGGTAATCATACCCACCGCTACACTCCTCCCCCAACCCACCCTGCCTCCTCCAACTGCCTTCAAAGAGTTGGAAGGCAAAAGTAGAACATCGACGGGTAAACATGAGATTCACGGAGAGACGGATAGAGGACGGGAAAACCAGGGGGATGCTTAATGAAAGCCCTCTTTTTAAAATATTGATGTATTACTATGGAATACAGCTGGGCTTTGGTTTAGTTTGATCTAATCTGAATATGCTGTCAAATCATCTTATCATATATTACATTTTTTAGATCTCTGGCTGCAATCAGTGATTATTCCCATCACGGAATAATCTTCACATGTCCTCCTTAGTCTTCTAGTCTAACTGTCAAAACTAAATGAAATGTTCAATGGATTGTCTCTAGCAACTAAAAACACTACATGCTCACATTTGAGGGCTGAAGAAAGTGCATTATTGCGATTTATACTTTAAAATAACAAGCTATCAATTATCAAAATAACTGTTGATTTCTGTTTATTGACTAAATCATTAGTATTTATTTTGACTAATCATTTCAATCATTTTCGGTAAACCTTACATCATTTGTAAGTGACTAGTCTTATTAATAATTGAAATTTAAGGACAACATTGAAATTAAAACATACAATCAAGGCTCTAGTTTTAGATAGATTACATACTAATGAATCTCTATGTGAGGATACTTTGAAGATACAAAAGTTAATAGTCAGTTATTTATTTTCCCCCCTGTTTTTATTCATCTTTGAACTGAATCCAAAAGGGTACCAGAGCTCCACACTGCATTCTTATGGCCTAACAACAACAACAACAACAATATAATAACAGAAAAGACTTCCCATAAGGCTGCGTAAAGACTGTTGTATCAGCAAATCTACCAAAGATGTAATCAATGAAGGTCCATGGAATGGGTTCTCAGCACTGGAAGAGTTTTTACATTTTGATATGCCATTATAGTCTTCACTAAACAACGGCAGGGGGTATTTATGATCAAAAACCACAGTCTATCTTGATGGAGTTCATTTCTACATGCATATTTCTGTAAGACAAAGCCATAAAGGGATAAATGAAGCAAAACTGAACACCATCACTTCCTATTGATCCTGTTTACAGCTCTCAGTTTACAGACCTCTCTGTACTCCAATCTTAGCAACAGAAATGACATGTCATGTAAACTAAAAGAAATGTTGCCTTCATTAATTAGTGAACCGGAATCATATGTGTTTTTTGCATATTTCCAATGCAGAGAATGCTTGCTCAGTGTCAGAGAAAATATAATCTGTCATAACGTCTGTCATGCTGGTGCTCAGGGGAGAAAGCTGGTCCCCCCAACAGATTATGTTGCCCATTGGAAACAGTGCGAGGGTTATGTAAGGCAGATTACCGTACCACACTATCACCACCACCGGTGGCTTCATCCAGGAATCAGTCACACTCAGAGGCACAGAGAGAAAGGGAAGCACGCACAGACAAATACACAGAAATGGTGAGAAAAACAGATGAGCATAATGAAATGCGCAAATGTACCTTCTGTTTCCACATCCTCCACGCTGCAGCATTTCATCAGTCTGATTTTTTTGGGCATGTCATCAGTCCAAAAGTGGAAATCAATAGGTGACCCAAAATAAACTCAAACCACTTCTGTACTTCCGAACGCACATGAATCTTTTTGAAAACAACACAATAAAACTGTTCAGTCTCCACCTGCTTCAGATAACAGGGGTGATACAATCTGCTGTTCTTCACATCTTTCAGGGTCTGTAACAGTGGCTTTATTGTCTATAGGTGAAATGTCAACTAAAAGACTTCAAATGAATGTGGAGTCAGTGACACAACACAGAATCAGGTCAAAAGAGTGCATAAAGGAAGATTATTACATATTATTCCTGCGATACAGTTAAGATTAGCTCTCTTTGGCCACTTGCCAAAGCTGTAACTTTAAAATATTGATGTCATGGAAAGAACTGAGCTCTGAAATCTGAACTAAGGTCACTGGTAGCCATGCAAAGAAAATCAGGTATATTGATCTCATATGATCCATCCATGAGATTGAACTACACTAAATCCCATATGAGTGCATGCCGTGGATATAAAATCCACAGAGAGTGGGTGGGTTGGGGTGGGGGGGCTAATGTGATTGCCTCTGTAGGACACAGGACATGTGGAGGCAGACAGAGACAATAAAATTCTGTTGCATCATATGCATTATTGGGCAGAAAGCCTCCGTTATCCTGATAAATACAACAATGCATTACAATGTACTTTTAATGTAAAGAACATAGACTTTCTGCCACTCTGTGTCTCCACGTTCCCCTACAGTATATAGTAGCACATTACTAGTGTACCAATACGATTACAAATAATTGTTTTTTGTTGTTTAGTAGCGTACAGGATCTATTCTGTTGTGTTTGGTGGCACAGAGGAGGCCTCACAGAACCAGATCACATGCAAGTGCAACATATGAAAATCACATGGAAGTAGAAACACAGTAAAACAAACTATCTACTATTCCAGCTCCTGAACCGTATATTGCAGCTCCCTTCTCATGATTTCATTCAAATCACATCAGAATGTTCCAATGATACCCATCTTACGAGGCCTAATTTATATCCACACACACTACAGAAAGCCCAAACCATATCCTTTCAACATAAACAACCTTGGAGAGAAATACTGTAATCAGCTGTATCACTGATTCTGCATCAAATTATCGATCCCTGCTAAGTGCCAGTAGGATCTCGCTAACAGTAGTGCTTAGACAGAGAGAAAATGCGAGCGGATTTGTCGCAGAGGTCACATTAGAGGCGTTTGAAACAACATCAATATCACTGGGACTTCCGTAAATCATTGTTCGGCAACATGCCCTTGCCTGGGTTGGACTCAACAGGGCGTGGGCCTCACACGGAGAATGCGCAAAGCGAGTGACTGTCGCGACAGCTGAGGATCTATTTGATCGTTTGCTCATCTTCGCACTGTTGAAAAACGAATAAGACACTTGTCTTTCATTAGAGCTGTCTTCTCCATCCAACCATCACTTCCAAAACATAAACAAGCAGCACTGATCGGCTGCAGCACCTATAGGCGCGCATGGAGGCAGCAGCAGGCCTCGCAGGTTATTCAAAATATCTATTCCTACCCAGGGTTTTTCACTGCAGTCATCAAAACAAATCGGATGTCTACGCTGATCGCCTCCACTGTCCTGTTTCTCCTCTCAGCGGCCGTGCGCATCGTCCGCCATCCCACCACTGTCACCCTCCGTGTGAGCTTCTTACCTGCAGCCAGGAGGAGAGAGGGAATGGAAAGTGGATAGGGAAAACATCTCAGCCCTGTCCGCCATCTTCTTCCACAAATGACTCAGAGCGACTGCAGAAAATCACGGAGGGAGCGCAGTCCATTCACAATCACGGGGCAGAGCGCGGATGCAGCGGTGGACAGAGGTTTCTCTCTCCGCGGCCCCTTACAGATGCCCTCCCTGGCCGCAAGCCTTCAATCAGACGAGCCTGCTCAGCACCATCAAATCTGCAGTCAACCATCCACACGAGCAGGACAGGCTTGTGTGTGTGAGAGAGAGAGAGAGAGAGTGTGTGTGTGTGTGTGTGTGTGTGTGTGTGTGTGCTGGGGTTTGTCGGGGTAAGAAAAGGATCTTCAGAGACAGGCTCCGCGGAAATCCCTGCGTCCCCTCGATATGTCCACGCGAAGCATGAAGCGCGCAGTTTGGTGACCGCAGTCCGCGTCTAGCTCGCCAAATGTCTGCTGCTGTGATGCTGCCTGTGGCACACAACAGATAGGGGGCCAGCAGTGCGGAGACAGGCAGAGACAGAGGAGGAGGAGGAGGAAGAAGAGGAGGAGGAGGGAGGTGTGAAGCGATGGAGCTCTAACGTCAGAGCCCAGCGAGCAGGCAGTCCTGAGTGGATGCAGCCAAAGCCTTTCAGGTTCAAGCTGCAAAACAGTGCAGGAGGGGGAAAAAAACAAAACAATACTGCATCTGTAAAGTTTTTTTCTATTATATGAATTATTATATTATAGTGAAATGCGCAGCCAGAACAAACCAGACGAGCAGAGGTCTGTGGGGAGATCACTTCAGTTTTGTGTCCCTTTGCTTTTAAAGTATGGAGAAGATGGACTCCAGTTACATCCTGCTTGTGTCACTCACACAGATCGTGTGATCCATGAGCATAAAGATCAAACAGCACAATAAAATACCAAGGCAAAGACTGAGAGGAAAATGTGCTGACAGGAGAGGCGCTCAGTGCAACAGGAAATCAACCAAGGAGCAGATCAATAGAGCTTAAAGGCAGACAGAATGAAAAATGCACGGTAACCTGCACCTTTTCAGGACACAAACAATTCCAAATACATCCATCCATCCATTATCTATACACCGCTTATTCCTCACTAGGGTCACGGGGGGGCTGGAGTCTATCCCAGCTAACTCGGGCGAAGGCAGGGGACACCCTAGACAGGTCACCAGTCTGTCACAGGGCTACATATATAGACAAACAATCACTCTCACATTCACACCTACGGGCAATTTAGAGTAATCAATTAACCTCAGCATATTTTTGGACTGTGGGAGGAAGCCGGAGTACCCGGAGAAAACCCACGCATGCACAGGGAGAACATGCAAACTCCATGCAGAAAGATCCCGGGAAAGCAGGGACGCGAACCAGGGATCTTCTCGCTGCAAGGCGAAAGTGCTAACCACTACTCCACTGTGCAGCCCCTCAATTCCAAATACAATGCAATAAAACAATGCACAAAGAGGAACTCTTCAGGGTAGCACAAAACTGGTTAGTTTAGTGGAAGGCTCTGCATGTAAAACAGATGAGTACAAAGCGGATTTACTGCAACTATTCACAATAATGATAATAAATTCAATAGTCTAAGGAATTCCCATGGCTTTCACACAACATAACTACATGGTAGCATGCAAATCGTAGGTTACTTTTAGTAGATGTTTATTTTGAGACTATAATTTACCTGCATTTTTTAAACCTGTCATCAAAGGCTTATTACACAAAACACAACTCAGATTTTTTTTGACTCTTCCCAGAAAATACATAAAATACCGGCAAACTGTAAGTTGGCATTGAGAGTTATAGTTTAGTATAGCTAGAGCTTTTCATTTAACCCTGGAATATGCAGATTCTAAATCAAAAACCGTCATCGTGCTTAACTGCGCAGGCGCACTGTGGAGCTGTTCACTGCCTGTGGTGCTGGAACTGTGCACCTTGCTGAACTGCAGTTTGCCACATGTGCCACACGAGGACGGTAAATAGTCACTGAGTGAAAACCTGACAGCACACATGAACAGGTAGATCCACTACATGTATTCGTGAGGATTCACACGTTTTTTTGTTACACAGTCAGCAACAATCTGGAGAAACATGCAGCATAAAACCCACTCTGACTCAGTTTTGCTTTATTTTATCTTTTACATTTTTTTCCCAGACTGCATGTTTTCAATACAATAAAAATATAGTATTGCATCAGGGAGACAGACTGAAGCAGGTTTTTTTGTTGTTCTTTTCATAATTTCTTCATTCTGCTTGGTGTTATATTCATTTTCTTCATCATAGTCTATTTTATTCCTCTATGTTTATTTATTATCAAATGTATAGCGTATGAGAAAAATAGGGAAGCGTTCCTATGAATGACACAAGTATTTTACACAACTGCGTTTTTATTTCCATCACATTGAAAGAGTTACAATCCATGTAATGAACAGATGGGATCTAACATTTCTCATAACACAAAGGGGAAATGTAAAACGAGTTACACTTTTGCATGAGGGACTTTCTATTTTCTTACAGTTTTACTATGGTTTTGATATTTCAGATTTTGACCACATTTAAAATTTATTCCTTGTTTAACCAGATGTACCAACAAGAAGCAAGAGAATAACATATAGACAGTCATGAAGCAATGCTATTGTGTATTTTGATGGTCTTGCACATGGCTGGAAATTGTGTTAAGCCACTGGTTTGTCTGCGATGGAGATCGGACCCATTCTGACATCACCGACCCACTCGAAAGCTGAGAAAGGCAGACAGAGATCATGTTATAGCACAGGAGGCATCACTGTTGTGGTCTTACAGTCAGAAGCTACAGTAACTCATCCATATGGGAGATGTAATGTAACATCTACTCTGAAATGTATTAAAATTCTGAAATATGTTAACAATATGACATCAAATACTTTAGATAGTTGATCTTCATATAACATACTTTCAGTCTGAGTTTCGGACACGTCGCGAATCTTCCTTGAAAGAGTAGCAGGTGGGTTTGCTCCACCGGTGGTACCCCAGCTACTAGTTACAGATCCTACTGATTGAAGCTGCTCACAGGAGGCACAGACTGAATCCGCTCTGCTGATCTCTCTCCACCTTGGTCGAGAGAGAGAAATGTAAACAGTCAATACCAAAGCAAATATTATCATCAACACACATGAACACAACCAGACTTACCCATCAATGTAGGAGCATGCTCTGTGGGTTTGGTCAACGGAATAGGCGGTCGACGTTGCTTTCAATCGGCAGGTAATGTAGAGCTGTTGGAATAACAGAGTGGTTGGGATATTTTAAGATGTAACTCTGCAGCATTAGTGGTGCAACAGAAAATGATGACAAAATTAGCTCAGCCTTGGAGATGCATACCATTCCACTGTCAGCACCCTGGAATCTGAAGGCCTCCAACTGGAAACATAGCTTATTTTCTTCAGGGCGAGCCACGTACCTTGAGGAAGAGCCTGTGATTCTGGCATCAACAAAACACCTGCACACGAGGAAACCGCACAGAGGAATGTCAAAGATAAATATAAATGTTTTGAAGTTTGCCGTGGTCTTTTCTCACTGTACAGAAATACCCATTAAGTGACTTTACCCATTGTTGTCAATGAAGACATATCTGGGGCTGGAGGTTTGGTCAGGTGAAAGAGTAGCGACACAGTGCTCCACATAAACACGGAGGGGAACATGGAAGTACTGATGGACCTTAACATCAATATAAATCAGGTCTCCCAGGAAATACTGGTAGCTTGGCCTCTCATATTGCCAGTCATCTGTGCAATAGGATACAACATTTTAACAATGTTTGCAAATGCATATATACACGTGTGTGTATATATATATATATATATATATATATATATATATATATATATATATATATATATATATATATATATATATATATATATATATATATATATATATATATATATATATATATATATATATAAAAAACATAGCACAGCATAAAAGTTAAAACATATGTTGATAGATTGATCTTAAACTTACCAGTCATGAGACTCATGGTGAAGTATAAGAATTCCTCTGCCATCTTAGCCGCAGAGAATGGGACCCAGATGGGATCGAGAGGAAGGCTGCTCACATTGTGCTTTCTAAGTGATTAGACATGTTTCCTTAAAATGCAGCAAACTAAAGTAATCCTCACAATGAGGTGCACTTACCATTAGAATATTCTATGATGAGATTTGTTCATTTATGGTAACTGGATTTGCTTATTTAAAACACAGCAGATGATGTTACACATGAGGATAATTCTGTAATTTTATCTGTTTATGTTTCGTTTGTTTACTGACACACATTATATTGACAGTCTACGCACCTTTGGTAGTGGCATTCAACAATTACAGCAGCTTTGCTTGTCCTCACCACGGGAGAACCGCCCACAGGCTGGGGATTGTAGTTCAGGGTGAAGGTGTAGACAAGGGAATCTTCTGTTGTCTAGTAAAGACATTTATACAGTAAAACGGAGAATCACATGTGAACATGTTTAATAGTCTCAACATTTTTCATTTCATTCATTTTGCATTGTGCTTACCACTAATTCGCTCTCACAATCTTGGAGTGCTGATTCATAAACCAACACTTTCGCGACAGTATCCTCTGCAACAGGACCACAGTTTCCAAGTTTTAGGTCAGCCGGGTTGATAAGCTGGCCAATCCCAAAAAAATCCCTCTTGACTTCCACGTGAGCTTGACTCTCTCTGCACTCAACAGCAACAGTTGCGGCAGGAACAGGATATCTCAGCTCGAATGGCACATCAGGTTTGGGTGCAGGCGTAGGAGGTTGAGGGTATGTCCAGGTAAGTGGTTGTTCAAATGTCTGCTTTTGCTGTGGGGGCTCGTAAGGTTTCGGTTCCTGTGGCTTTGAGTATACAGGTTTCTGGGGCATGTAAACACCACTTGCCCACTGAGCATCACAGAAGTTGCCCAGCAAGGCCAGAGCCACAAGACAAACAGCAGGACACTTCATCTTCACAACAGCGAGTGATCTGAGGAGTTCACTAGATGCTGTAAAGTAGGTGCAAATGCACACCTACTTTTATAATACACGGTATCTGTTTACTTCCATTACATTCCCGCCCCTTCAGTTGGCCATTCCACGTCAGGCTTCATGAGTGCAAACCTCAGCCAATGAAATGATTGTAGCTGCTGATAAAAACCTATGACAGCCTCTGCAGCTGGGTTTTGATTATCAATTAATTCAGGCATAAAATATGACTGTTTCAAGCAAATTGCTACAGTTGCATTTTCTTCAAACAAATGAGAAAATACATAAAAAAGAGTTACCAAACATGTACTCAGAAAACAGTGGTCAACAAAAAGTTATGCTGACCCTGGGTTAGGTTTACCTGCCCTCAACATGACCGCTCAAACTCACAATTATGCCAAAGTACATTTTGTGAAGGTCTGTGAATCGATATAGCTCCAACCAGTATCACCTGAAATTAACCAAGAGAGAGCAAGTGTCACATTCACCTGCACTAAGTCCAGGGAACTTCAAGATGGTATAAAATGTTAAATACATGAATTTGGGAAGGAAAACATTATTGAGGTAGAAGACAATTGAAAAAGTCTTGATTCATTTCAGCATATGGTTTTATTGGTTTAAGAAGTAGACTAGTTTCGATCTAATGAGAACTGTTAGAGGTCAATTTACCAAAGTGTTTCACTAATAGCTAAGGTCATTACACATTTTGTCATTGTTCTTGCAAAAAAGTGCTTGAGGAGTGTATTCTTCTATAAGATTCCTCAATTAAGTGAAATTTTTGGTCATATTATTTTATGAGAAATTATTTTATTAGTATACTCTATACTAAATTCATGCAGATTGTCAAAACTTTGATTCAAATCAATCTTTCTTCTAAATTTTGTTCTATTTGTTATTTGTTTATATAGACACAATCTCCACAAGAGATTTTATTACGTTTATTTGTTAATTTGTATGGTTTCAAAAATCACTGCTGTTTTTTTCACAAAATTGTTTTATTTTGTAGATTTATTTTTATCTTTTGCACATTTAGAAAGTTTTCTGTGACAAGCTCTAAAAAATTAAAATAATTTGGTGAGAAATGTTAGAAAAAATCAAGAAGACAAATATTAGCCATGTTTGTAAATGGAAATAAAACTTTTGTTTCTACAGGATAGCACAAACAAATATTTTGTCAGTATGTTAGTCTGCTGTGATCACATGTTTTCAGATCTAAGATTTTGGTTCTGAGATTTCACTTAATTTTAACATCCAGATTAGATTCAGATGAATAAACTATGAAACCAGTTAATATAAATACAAAATACAATAACCATAAAATGTTATATCATTTCTGATATATATTATTTCATTCGAAATATTTTCAAATTCATTCATTCCATGGAAAACTAAAGCTACTGTAACCAAAATCATGCCAGTTAGAGCAACATTTAGGATAAAATAAACTACATTTATAGCCACTGTGTAGATATTTGATGGTACAAAATATGCACCACAACAAAACAAAAAAATAAAAGAAAAAGCAATTGGCACAATTCCATTTACACATTCCATAACTGAAAAGGAACAAGGAGAAGACACTATTTTACATGAGCCTCATTTAAAACATATGTAAACAACAGAAACAGATGTTCTGTCACTTAGAGTCACTTCGTAAGAAATGCATACAATGACATGGGGAAAAAAACAAAAACAAAACAAGAGCAGTATGGAATAATTTACTCTTAGTTTTAAAAAAAACACCTCATTAAGACTTCATACAGTCTATTATTCTTTCTTGAAATAAAAAATATTCATGCAGTGTTTTACGTATATTTTTTAAGAATTCAACCACACAAGTACACATCTGCTTAAAATAGTTCATGCATATTAAGGCTTAAGATAAGTTCTTGTTCTGTGGTACTTGTCCTCTTTTTTCCCTCAAGTAAAGATATAACTAATTCTATAAGTTTTTAGGAAATGTTGCTCCAAACAATTGGACATTGGAAGAGTTTTGCCATATACCCTCTGATGACCTGTTAATTCCAATCATGTCATTTCATCCTGTCCTGGATTTTTAGCAATGTCAAATTTAAAGATAAGAAGAGATGTTTGTTTATAGTGTGACCGGCACATTACAGGTCATCAAGACCCAGTGAAGGTTTTTGTTTTGAAATCGTTCAAACAAGATGGAATTTATTCATTCAGGATTGATAACAATCAGTTGGCTTTCTGTGGCAAAACTGTTGTAGACAGCAATCAATAAATATTCTTGTACATGTGATAGTGTGTCTGCTAGCACAGCTGTTAGTTTCTGCCTGACATTACACTGTGACATTTTTTGGCAAAATGCTTATCTCTTCAGTGCATCACCACGGACCAATCAGTAACTGGAGCATCTGACTGGCAGCTGTGGATAGCAAATACGATGTGTAATATCAACAAATCAGTGTTCTCCATACCTTATAAAAGTCGGCATATTGCACCACAGTTTTCACAGCATCTAGTGTCCGCTGCAATACACTTTGTGCTGTGAAGCCATGGCAATGAAGTTGGTTTGTTGTTGTTTTCTAGCAGTTGCCCTGTTTGGCTGTCTGGCTAAGGCTCAGTTTTCCAAGGAACCTCAGCTTCCTCAGCTTCCGCAATACAAAAATCCACCTCCACAACCACCTCAGCGGCCTCAAAAGCCAGATAATCCCCCAAAATATCCCCCACCTAGGGATCCTCAGCGGCCCCAGACTCCAAGTAATCCTCAGCCTCCCCAGCCTCCCCAGAAGCCTCATCTTCCCAAGGAACCTCAGAAGCCTCAGCCACCTCCAGATGCATTTCACACTTGTGAAGTGGCTGACCTGTACAAGATACAGTGCGGTAGTCCTGGGCTCAGTCGTTTAGAATGTGAGACCATCAACTGCTGCTTTGATGGACGCATGTGCTATTATGGCAAAGCTGGTAAGTATTTCTCTCTCCCTCAGATCTTTTCATACAACCTTACACATACACAACTCTGCTTAAGCATTAGCACTAGACTTTCATTTTTTTATTTGTTGGTCTCAGTGACTCTTCAGTGCACCAAGGACGCCCAGTTCATCATAGTGGTAGCCAGAGACGCCACCCTGCCCAGCATTGATTTGGAGACCATTTCTTTCCCTGGAAATGGTCCGGGCTGTGCCCCTGTCGGCACCACCTCCGCTTTTGCCATCTACCAGTTTCCTGTCAATGCCTGTGGCACTACTGTGACGGTAAGGGTTGTAACTCATCTAACTCTTCATTTTGAATTGTGCTCATTTTCATCAGACAATAATAAAGATTTAAATACTGCCAACATACTACAGGACGAGTCTGGCACTATAATATATGAGAACAGGATAACCTCCTCATTCGAAGTTGCTGTTGGACCCAAAGGAGCCATTACCAGGGACACCTACTATGAGTACGTGTTTTCATTTCTTTAACGTTGCATGGTCACAATGTAGGCTAGACGATTAGTATGTTAGGGTGAAGACCAAAAGATTTAAAGCAGTATCAAAAAGACAGATCAGACTTAACCAGTTAAACCTCACTCAAAAGTTGTTTTTTTTTCTGACTGGCATACTTTTTTTTTGTTGTCTCAGGCTACTTGTGCAGTGCAGATACATCGGCACCACAATTGAAGCTCTGGTGGTTGAGGTTAGTAAGGTTCCTTCACCACTCCCAGTTGCAGCTCCTGGACCTCTGCGTGTGGAGCTCAGGCTGGGCAATGGAGCGTGTAATACCAAGGGTTGTCATGAAGGTTAGTATGAAAGTCGTGATTTGTGCAGACTCATTTGTCTCATTTGCCAGTAACCCTGTCACTAACCAGTCTCTTTGTTGGGGCAGATCTGGTGGCCTATAGCTCCTTTTACATGGATGGAGACTATCCTGTCTCAAAGGTGCTCAGGGATCCTGTTTACGTTGAGGTCCAAATGCTGGAGAGGACTGATCCCAACCTTGTCTTAACTCTGGGAAGATGCTGGGCAACTAGCAACCCCCACCCTCACAGTCTTCCTCAGTGGGACTTGCTGATTGATGGGTAAGACTAAGCAGTCTTGGTCTGATTTGGATCAAATTTTACTACATTTTTTCAAGCCATACTGTAAACTCTCTCCTCTTGTCATAGCTGCCCTTACCGTGATGACCGTTACCTAACAAGACTGATCCCTGTGGATTCCTCATCAGGACTCGCATACCCATCTCATCACAGACGATTTGTTTTCAAGATGTTCACTTTTGTAGCCACAGGTGGACAGACTCCCAGCAAGAAAGTGCCTGAGGAGCCAGAGACTATGATTCCTCTCAGAGAACTGGTATAGGATTCAGTAAAAATGTGATTTGTTTTGACATTATTTTCCTTTTTTTTCTTGCGAGCATATTTGCTAATGGTTTGTTTTTTGACCAGGTGTATATCCACTGTGACGCAGCTGTGTGCCAGCTTTCTCTTACAAATAACTGTGAACCGAGATGCGGCAGCAGAAAGAGTAAGTAGTGCAGCATTCACAATTTATCAACACCATTAAACTGTTTGGATCGTCTTGTATCTGGCTGATCTCAGATATGTTATAACTGACCATTGCCATGCATTGTTCACAGGGAGAGAGATTGCTGGTTCAGTCCAGAAAATTGTCAGACAAGAGACGACCTTGGTCAGCAGTGGTGGGATTAGCATCACTAGCCCAAGTACTGAGTAACAACATCCAGACAAAACATTCTTATCATGAAATCTATGTTCCTGATGATTGCTTAAAAATCACTGAGCTTCAAGTAAACCTTCAACTTGCTGAATGTGTTGTCTAATTATTGTGTGTTTTCTTATAAAACATCATTCCAATGCATTTTTACAGCACACTGGTTCTCCGTAGAATTTCAGTAACATAAACAATTACTTTTTAGTTTCTCTGTGTTTTGTTTGTTTTAGATAGCTAGTAATAATCACAGACGGCGTTAAGTTGTTTGCTGGATTATATTAATTAAAAAGAAACCGAGTTCAAGAGAGCATACAATATTATCAAGCAAGTCAGAGTTCTCATGCTGTATAAGTGATAAAGATCAGCTGAGGATAACAAGTGTGGAATAGTGCAGTGTTTTGCAAGAGGCATGGAAACTACCTATACTTCCAGAAAGCTGAGGAGAGATAATCAGACTGAGTAAAGATCTGTAAAAAATTGTTAGCACAGATGGATTTTGTCAAATAAAGACTTTTTGGGGAAAGCTTTTGTTACAGCAGGATTCTCCAGAGCCAAATAACTGTGCACAAAATTGCATTTCACCCACCTCAAACTAAAGTGTACAAAATGAAACATTGGCAGTGAGCTTGGAAACATTAAGATGCATTTTCCAAGTGTTTTATTCAGAGAATAATCCAATCCTTTAGGTACCCTTAGGATGTCAAAATGACTTCTGCAAAATATGTGGCGTTATTAATAGTGTATTTCCAGTCATTGAATGAAAAGATGAGCGTCACGGAAGGAAGATTTATCACAGTGGGCAACAGCATACCCCAGTGTATCAACTCTAAATGGCAATATTGGCATTTTTAAACGAAATGCATGCAGAAACTATACAGGGACACACAAATTTAATGACTGAGACTGTTAAGGTATGCGGGGGATTTGAACCCAAGGTGAGTGCACACAGAGCAGGTGGTAGGCAGGACGGCAACTGAAACAGGTCTTTATTCACGAAAACAAATTCATGAACAGCAACAATGCCAGCTATGGCCAGAACTCACAATGTTCAGGGAGGGGGGAAGTCAGGCTCCAGGTGAGCAACAGTCCAGGGCTCACGCCGCCCAATCGGGAAGTCCAGGGAGGAGGGGGAGGTCCACGCCTTCTTTCGACTAGGGCGTCAGGGGTCCTCATCCTTCCACAAAGGACAGCGGGGGAAACACGCTGCTGCTTCAGCGCTGCGGCGTCGTCTTATAGGCTGGAGACAAGGCAGTATGGTCCCACGTCCCCTGCCGTGTGAAGCCGGTCTTTATAGCAGCAGATGGGAATGCGCTACAGGTGTGGGACTCTCACAGCCGCGACCAATCCACTGATCAGCAGCTGCAGAGAGCCCCACGGACCGGGAGAAGGGTATGTCTGCAGAGCCAGAGGCTGCACCGAGAGGGCTGCACATTTCGAGCATTTTTTAAAAGTTACTACAATAGATGGTCACTGTAGTGCACAACTTTCGGTTGAAATGCAGAACTTACAATTTTAAAGGATGATTTCACTCAAAATATTCCAATAGTATGTGTCTGCAGAGCCGGAGGCTGCACGGAAAAGGCTGTATGTTTTATAACATTATAAACATTTGTATTTATGCAGGTTGTAGCGGCCCCTTGGATTCATTCAGCAAGACGCAGAGAGTTTCAAACGGGTGTTGATTTATTCTCACTCTCGACCAGCGCCGTGTACCATAAGCACCGTGAAAACTACAGAATTAAACAGAATACAAAATGCTTCACTGTAGTATCACAAACAATTCACGTATAAATCATGTTTACATCCAATACAAATAAACGCAACTCATCTGATAATAATGCATATTTAACATTTTCATACCTCATTCCGCCGTTCCAAGGGCGCTAATTTAAGTGTTAGCCATCCGCTAGCATGCTCTCCAGCTCACACACACACACGCCGCTGCTCGGAGCTACGAATACAGTATAATAAGGTAAATCACAATGTAAATCATTCCTTAATACAATTCAAATAGATAAACGTGATGTATAACTACTATTTTTAGAGAGTTTTTACCGTTTCTCCGACGATGCGTGAGCACTACGTTGTTTAGACAAAGAAACAGGAAGTTCGGCGTCAGAAAAACCGCAGAAGAAGAAGAAACGCTCGCTTAACAAAATAAAAGCGGAACAGACCACAAGATGGCACTGCAGGACTACAATGTCTTCTTAATACATAAACAATATCGTGCAGGAGAATAATAATACAATTTATCTGACATTTACACAGGTCAAGGAGTCATATAGCTAATTTACCTTTGTGTGTTTGCGTATTTAACTTTTTTTATTTAATGTTATTGTATGAAATAAATATAAATATCTGCCTCCAGAGTTGTCCCTGTGTATTGCCTCTTTCCAACCTCGAGATCTCGACACCACAAAGGCCATTACAGACGATTACATTATTATTTTACCTGATAATTACACAATTTGTCCAAATGCAAGTTAAGGAATTAGGTCAAGGCTTCTTCATGGAACAGGTAGAACCACCGCATCTTTATTAGGAACTTTGTCAAACGACTACCAACAATTTCCCGGCACTCACAGAATACTTCACTGCCGTGTATCGGTGCACACCTCCTTCAGAATAAAAGCATGGCTCGAAACGAAATGCGAAAAGACGTATAAATTTCATGTTGCTTAACGCAAGTCTCAGCAACCCAGTCATGATATTGTAATAAGTGCTATTTGGGTGAATTAAACCTTTAAAATCTTAGGTAGGATATGAAGTAGTACTTTGTGTGGAATACTCGATATGGTCCTGAAAGTGCTACCTGCAGCTTTATTGACAAATTTACTGGGGCCAAAATGAAAGTGGAATACTCCTTGAAAAAATATTTTAAATTCTAGGAATATTTTGAGTAAAATCATAATTTAAAACTTAGTTCTGCATTTAAACCGTAAGTTGTGCACTACAGTGACCATTTATTGTGGTAACTTTTTAAAAAATGCTCGAAATGTGCGACCGGAAGTGTGCAGCCCACTCGGTGCAGCCCTGTCGGTGCAGCCTGCGGCTCTGCAGACACATACACCGGCAGGGGAACGGATGGCCGGAAGGGGGCGGGGCTGGGCTAGGCCCGTGACAGAGACAGTCACTGAATGGATTTTAAAGAAGGGTTTGTATGTTTATGGGTAGTTTGATCCGTAAATAGATGTTTTTGTTCTATCAACACAACAGGTATCATAATCAGTGTGACCTATTGAATGCTTTCAAACTGCATCTGGAGTTACAAATTGTTAAGATGTATGATGTGTCCTTTTCAAACTATTAAAATCTGTCATTATCAGAAGCTTGTCAACATCCACGCTGTAATATAATTGCTGAGATTTAAAAAAAATAAACAAACAAACAAAAACAGCCTCACTCATGCTGAGTGATTAGAAATAAAAACTGCATCTGCATGATGATTTCAAGCACTGAGTGCAGCCTCACAGAAACAGCTTAAAAACAAACACTAGCTTCAGAAAATACATATGCAACAATGCCTCAGTGTAAAGTGGAGTAATTTACAGCCAGAAAATCATATCAGACGTTGCAGAGTTTTCACAGTAATATGAGGGAATTTAAATAATGAGACAATTTAGTGGCTGCAATAAAGCTTGCTGAGCAATTTGTAGCAGCTTTAGGTATCATTATATAGCTTTTATATTTTATTTCAATGAGCTTCTCTCAGTTGGTGTTGTTATATTCTCAATTATTGCCACCGATGCAATGCCCTCCTTCTCCCAAACACAGACAATCAAACATAAAGAGCTAATAAATACTAACACGATATAAAGATCAATATGTTTGAAATTTGTTCAGTAACCCATCATAATGTCTTAAAAGGCCTCGATAAGTTAGTTGTGTTGGCAAATAGTAACTAAAACTTTATGGCACCAATTGAGTGTAGAAAATATACGGCAGTGAGTCTCAACCTGAAGGTCAGACCCCAGCAATTCATAGCAAAAAGAATGAAAGGTTAAATGAAACGGGCCACCAACACAGGCTAGGAGACGTTAATTGAAAACCCAACTTAAACTTGAACCTAAAAGAGTTTTAAAGTAGCAAAGAGCAATCTACTGGTGAATCAGGCTGAATCAAAAAATAATCAGACTTTTATTTAAGTTAAAAAAATGAAAAGGATCACAAAATGATGATGAAAAGCAAAACAAAACATAACAAAAACTTAAAAATCTGGCTTTCCTATCATCTTTCTAATCTTTCCACTTGACTCATGAAAGCTTTTACGTTTGGGCCTCTACATATTGATCAAACTGAGAAGGTAAATCACACGGACATGCTTGCTTCATATGAGAGAATTACAATGAAGAAAAAGAGCTGTGGGCCACTAAAGCAGGCTGGGAGCTTATTGAAAATCCAGCTTAAACTCTAAAATTTTTTTTATGTGGCAATGATCTGTATTGATCTGTCTTATAATTAATCAGATCCAATCAGAGAGTGTTCAGACCTTTATTTAGGTAATAAATGCAAGGGGTGTCAGGAGGCTAACAAGTAATGACAAATATATATATATATATATATATATATATATATATATATATATATATATATATATATATATATATATATATATATATACATATAGCCTACTTTCCTGCAATCATTCTTTTTGATTAATAAATAGAAAAGAACTGTGGGCCACTAAAGTAGGCTAGGAGTTAACTGAGAACCCAACTTAAGTTAGACTTAAAACAAAGTCCAAAAGTTGCAAAGGTCAAAGTAATGGTCAATCAAGTCCAATCAGAAAATAATCAGACCTTTGTTTAAGTAAAATTATTATTATTATTATTATTATTATTATTATTATTATTATTATTATTATTATTATTGTTGTTGTTGTTGTTGTTGTTGTTGTTGTTGTTGTTGTTGTTATATAATAATAATAATAATAATAATAATAATAGAAGAAGAAGAAGAAGAAGAAGAAAGAAAAAGAAAGAAAGAAAGAAAGAAAGACATTTTAATGAATCTACAATAGACACTCCCTTTCCCAGAAACCTTCAGGAAACGGATAGGCGGAAGTTTACTCCGCCAGCAACGACCAATCAGATTGGACTGTGATCGCCAGCTCGAATTCTGATTGAACGCTGAATCCTCCCGTACGGCAAAGTCTTCGTCACTGGTCGACGCGCGTGTTCGGAGGCTAAAGTCATCTGAATATTTTATAGTTACGCTGACCACCGCCTCCCATGCGTCTCCCTCCGACCAGCTCTGTTTGGCTGTTCCGGTTAAGTAGCTTTACCGGTAAACTGCGTTTGTCAGCGAGCCACTCCTCCCGCGCCAGACCGACATTTCAAACACGTACTCCTTCACTCTTCGGCCGGCCACTCACCATGCAGTCCAGTGGAAATGTAGCTAACCGCAGCCGTGAGCGGGTCTTGGGCAGAGCGGAGCAGTCAGGGCCGGGGCTCCTCAGCAGCATCATCCCCACCGTCACCACCGAAGACACGGGTCCTCCGGCGGAGAAGAAGCGACTGGGCAGCTCGCTAGTCGTTGACGAGAGGAACTTGAGGACTCCGAGTCCTCTGTTTGGGGCCAGTGGGGATGACGACTCGGAGGCAGAGTCTTTCCGGGATGGGAGAAGCGAGGATGTCGACGGGGAGACCAGGGGCAGGGCCTTTGCCTGGTGCCGAGACTTCCTGTCGGGGTCGTGGAAGACTATCGAGGAAAGCGATTTTCAGATCAGCATCGTCAGGTAAATGATGTCAGTTACTACTGCACCAGGCATAAGCACTGGAGCCCGACCGATAGTGGGTTTCTGGGACCAATATCGATTTTAGGGAGTATTGTTTTTTGTGTGTTTGAGTTATACTGACAATGAGAAACAACTGGTTCATTGTCTGTTAAACTCTCCAGTGATCAACTAGTTGTAACTTACAATGAAGACTGCTCCAGTGTAAAAACAAAAACCAACCAACAACAAAAACAAAAAAATTAAGGAAATTATACCAAGTAAACAAACAAAACCCTTATAAAATAGTACACATGAAATAAAAAGGAAAACAAAGCTTGCTCATAGGGATCCAGGGATTTCTTAGATTAGTTTTTAAAACTGTTATCTATTTAGGTTAATCTCCATAGTTGTTAACACTACTGGGCCTTAGCCTACAATAGTCATTCGTTACATTAATCACCATAATTAATACTTTATGGTCTTCACTATAGTTTTTAAATTAGTCAAATTACTCTTCATAACTAATGACACCATAAGGTCTTAGGTTTTAATCCTAAATATGTAATTTACTCAGATAAATTCCCACTGTAGATCACATGCTAGCGTCTTAACTCCAATACTAATTTTACTTTTTAAGTTAATTCACGTCACTAATATTGCTGTCTGCTCAGCTGTGATTCATACTCCGCTACATGCACTGCAGACACTGGTTTCATACTACTATAAGCAATGTAGTCAGAGCCATTCTACTGGACAAACTATGTGATGACACTGTCTCTTAATTGTCCCAAACATCTTTTCTGTTTAAGGTTCTGTCAAAGAAAACTTAATACTTTAGACAACACATATGCCCAAATATTCATCATCGGCAATTTGGGCTGTTTCAAAAACAATAGAGCGTGGTGGTCATAATCATATGCTTTATGCAGTCCATCATTCACTAAATTCTCATACAGTGCTTCTCATCCTTCTTGGACAGTGACTGGGGATGAGTATTGCTAAGATTTTAATGGTACTTCTGCTTTTACCGATACTGCTTATCGATCTGGTACTTTTAATGGTATTCTTATCGGTACTTTTGCATGTTTTTTGTTTGTTTTGTTTTGTTTTTTTAAGAGAAAACACTGAAGAAATTAAGAACAAAAATAAAGATTGCTTTATTTTCTCATATGTAGTGTGTAATATGAAAAGTTATATAGACACTAATGTTGTTATGATGGCTTGATCAGAGCACTGAGGACAATGTCAAAGGTTTTACTCAAGAATAAAAAATTATCCGATGTGTTTCAGTCAACTGTCCAGCATTATATCAGAATGAAAAGCTCCACCTTGAACAAATAAGTAAATGTTTCAGACTGAATTCATGAACATAGTCACAGTTCAACAAACCTAATCATTAGTTAATATTTGCATAATTTATTTAACTCTATGCTCGGGCTGCTAGCAAACATAATGTACCTGTTATTGAGGAATGAACTACGAGCTTTGTACATGATGAACTTTTACTGAATGTTTCCACAGACTGATGATGTTTCTGCTCTGACATGCAAACGGCTTGCTACTCTTGTGGCAACGAACATTTTCTGGATCATCTGTAGTGAAGTTTAATCATATTTTTAAACATTTATTTCCTTAGTCATCACAGGTGAGTGATGGAGCTGCACCATTCCTCCAGACACTCGACAGTCTGACTTTGATAAGATGCGACAACGCTGGTGTTTTTGGTTTTGCAGTGGCGGGCTGAGTAATCTACTGTACCTGTGTAGTTTACCTGACCATGTGCACTGTGTGGAACAGGAACCTCGCCAGGTGCTCCTCAGGATCTATGGTGCCATCTTACAGGTTGGTCTGTCTAGTGTAGGACTTGAAAATGTAATGTGTGTGTGGCTGCAAAAATTACTGATTTCCCTGTGTGGAGAAAATATTATTATTGTCAATCTACTGTAAGTGTGTGTGTGTGTGTGTGTGTGTGTGTATGTGTGTGAGACTAAAACTGTCATCTCACTGTCTGTCTGTCTTTGTGTATCTGTGATGCAGGGGGTGGACTCTCTGGTTTTGGAGAGTGTGATGTTTGCTATTCTGGCAGAACGAACATTAGGGCCTAAACTTTATGGAATTTTCCCTGAGGGACGCCTAGAACAGTACCTCCAGGTATGATTCACACATTGCACAATAGTACATACAGTAGTTCTGTCATGTTTTCCACTGCTGTCACCTCATCTCGAGCTGAATTGTGAGTTGTGCTTGTATATGAAAAACAAGTGACGTGTTTCATTAGACAAAGTTTGTAATTGTCACATCATCCATTTGTGATAGCGTTGAATATAAAAACAAAAGTATCTTTGTGTCCTAATCACAAAGTAGGTGTTTTAGAAGCACATTTGGAGTCAATAATTCTTCTTAGTTCCCCATGTGACTTCAACAATAGTGTTGTAGTAGAAGTAATAATTTCTACATGTCCCCCCCCTCAGAATACTCGCATGAAAACAGAGCAGCTTTCCAATCCAGACATCTCAGCCGAGATCGCTACCAAGTTGGCTCGCTTCCATGAAATGGTGATGCCCTTTAACAAAGAGCCTAAGTGGCTGTTTGCGACCATCGATAAGTAAGAACGTATCGCTGTGTGTCTCTCTACCACTAAAAACATGTTGTTACTTCTCCACAGTACAATATAGTGTCTTCCTGCTGTTTTTAGGTACATGGATCAAGTGATGAAGATTAGTTTTACACGTGAAGCACATGTGAAGAAGTACAAAAAGTTGATGAAGTTCGATCTGCCTGCTGAGCTGGAGAGCCTCCAGTGAGTTGAGATGCAGCATTCAAATGGACAAATATTATTTATTGCCTGGAGTATCTTTGCATTTATGGTGTGCATAAAGGTCCAAAGTTTTGGTAGGAGGGGTCAAAGAAAATGGTTCGATGAATCCCCACTTCCAACAGTGTGAGACAGTACAAAGCAAAACCCTCTGGCTCCAAAGTGCACTTCAGTTTCAAGATATCTGTAAAGATCGATAGCAGTACAATGACGCAGTCAGTGTTGCTTTAGCCAAGGGCCAACTAGATATTTTGTAATTGAAAAAAAACATCTGGACATTTTCTATACCTCATATTACTGACTCTGATTTTTATATATTTAACAGCAGTTTGTAGATTTTATTTCTATCGCACTTTTTAAACAAGCGCTTAACAAAAATAAAACCAGACTTGGCACATGGGTACAGAGAAAGTAAAAGCAATATAACAAATAAGATCGAATAAATAGGAATAAAACAAAAAATCAAGCTGTTCAGAAATACTATAATTAAGACTATAATTAAAAGAAAGTGTAGGCAGAGTGATAGCTTAGCCATCCGAAAGTCTCAAGATTTGGTGAATAATCATTGAGTCTGAGAGGCAATTATATGATTAAACTTTGTGTGCTGACCGAGATCGCTGCTGGTAACCCTGCCAACACCCCAATAATGAAAATGAAGTGACAATAAGTTCTAAAAATGTGTCATCTACACATCAGCAATTTTTACTGAGTTCATACTAAATGTCATCTAACAGTATACCTCTTAGGTATTGGTCTGTAAACAGTGTAATTTAATGACAAAAAGAACTCCCTTCAGGACTGATATCTTATCTTTCTTCTACAAATACTTACAAAAGCACATGACATCCTCACCACCAGACATATAAGAGGACCAACAAAATAGGTTATTGTGTTACGACGTGTGCCAACAGTAGTGGTAAAGATGGAAAAATGTTTTTTATGCAAATACGGCTGCAATGGTTATAACTAAAGATGTGTTGCTAACAAGAACTTAATCTTAGGGACAGAACTATTTATAATTTTGTGTCCAGTTTGCTTGCTGACCTTTGTCCCAGTACCTCCATGACTCCACTGCAGAGTCCTCCCGACATTCTGACGTCAAGACCAACAGAGAATTAGACTGTTTATTGTCTGTGTTTATCTATTAACAGATGTTATCTTGTAGATTTGTACCCATCTTAGGCTCAAGCAGGCATTAGATGAACTTGCCCCTGCCTATTTACTTCATTCACCAGAAGTCCTCCCAACTTCTGTGATTTGAATGCGTATCTTTTACAGTATTTTACATACATAGAAAATAGTATCTTCAAGTCTTATTAGCTTGCTCTAGGTTTTTTAATATTCAAGAGTTTAATTGTGGATTCGCAGACTTTTAGAGAGTTGAAGAGACTTACTGAACAACCCATTCTGGAGCTTTCTCGTTCATACTAGAGTATACATGACCATCTAATTTAGCACATGTTGTGAGTCAGTCTGCCTGCTGAGGGCCAGTGATGATCAGGCAGCTTTTGTCAAACATACAGTCAAAAATCAATTCTGAATAAAAAGTTGAAGTCTTCAAAAAGTTCTCAAGAAACAATCTTCAAGCAGTCTTTAGAGTCTGTTGTGAATAATGTTTATTCAATACTGGGCTGTAAGAACAAACATGAGCAAAATCTCAAGATTTTAACTGACTACACAAAGAGTTACATCGTCTTATATACCTATGCAAATTTCTTCTAAACACTCCTCTTTCATTCTGGAAAGCCACAACTCATCATCTTAAGACCCAATCAGGATGTATATGATGTAACTGTATCAAAAGTTAGAACACTTCCTCTGTTCTATTTCTGCTAGGTTGGCATTATTTCTACTTAGCTCAGCGTAACCTTGGTTTCACTTCACGATTGCCGACAAAGAGAGGGCATGCACTTCCGCTGTCAATAACTTATTTGGGCTCCATAGGCTTCCTTTTGGGTTGCCACTTTCCAAAGGATTATTTAGTGTATTCATAACTTCAGTTGACACATTAGGTCTTCCAATCTTATCATTGTTTGCGCTTAAATTTGATTCGGACATCCTATTTGTCTGACATTCATTTGTTCAATCTTAAAATGCCACAACAGAGGTATGTGCTCTGAATGGCCTAGTACATTACCTTTGACGCCTTCATACAGTATATCCCTACTAACCAGCCCAAATAATCTCACTAAAATATGGATAATTACTTTCCAGTTAAAGGTTTTTCCAGTCTAGGGCTCCATGCATGCTGTCTCCCAAGAAGAGTGGAATTGGAATGGCATAATGTAGTTTTTAAACATAAAGCACAACAGTGACAAATTTAAATCAAATATTTGTGAATTATTTACTCAATGTAGGACTGGCAGATTAGGATATCTGTACTTTTGTAAAATATATGCATGTAAATATATTTTTTGTTTAAATTTTAGTTGTGTAATGCATGAGTTACGGTACCTGTACATGCAACTCTGACAAACTTTTATTTCCCTCTTTTCTTTCATCACCCACCCTGTTCATCCGGTTCACAACAGTGCTTTGCTGGCAGCCACTCCTTCACCAGTGGTGTTTTGCCACAATGATGTCCAAGAAGGTAAAAACATTCTCCATCATAGCTCCCACTATCCTAACACCTCCAGGTTTGATCCTCCCTCTGAGTCTAATGTCACATTTCCTAGGAGAGCAGTGTATTATATAAGTCGGAGGTGGGCTAGGGTGTTGTTATTAATAGCCGATGTGCATATGCATCATCCTGTCAGTGTAAATGAGGTGACGGTCAGAGATTCAGGTTTCTAATGAATGGGTGTGTCTCACAAAAGAGGCAGCCACCTAAGATGAACTTGCACAACTTGGCCAAAAGTATGTGAACATCTGAACATTATACTCACATACTAGAATCCACTCCACTGAGCAGGATTTAATATTTTGAAAGAGAATTGCTTCCTTTAAGACAGAAGAATTCTCAGTTTTTACTGATATTATGTAATAAGTCCTGGCTCACAGTTGGTGTGGATGGTGTTGAAAATCAGGACTCTGCAGTGCAGTCAAGTTCAACAACAACCAGAAAAATCACTTCTTTATCACTTTGTGGTTCGCATTTCTGATTTGGTGAAGCAGGAACGCAGGTTATTGTCACATTGTTGCCACACAGTTGGAAAATGTCATGTATACTATTGATTTAAAATTTACCGTAGTCAGAGCTAAGAGGGCAAACCACACAGCAAAAGTATTTGTCAGTGCGCCACAGACATTTGGTCATTAAATGCATTCATGAGGTAAAGACTTACTACCTACTAAACATACCCTGTATATATATTTTACATTAAAGCTCTTTATAATGTTGAAATAAATGCGATTCCAGGTGCATAGTGGCAGATGAAGGAGCTGATGTATAAAAAATACCCCGTGTTTACCGTAGAGAACACGTGAACCACTCACAAGAACATCTATATGTGTTGACCAGTCTGACGAGTTAAAATATTTATCAGTGTAACAGAAATACCACTTTTGTGTGTGGTTATGTCAAACTGGCTTCTGTTCGGAACATCACAGCAGAGAGTGTAGTTCATCAGGAGGGATGAAGACGGCTTTCTCAGTTATTGTTTTGTTGCTACAGGAAACATTCTTATGCTGGAGGACACGGACCACAACACAACAGACAGACTCATGCTGATAGACTTTGAATACAGCAGCTACAACTACAGGTAATTTAAGAACTCCTAATGTTAGATTTGATGCAAGTAAAGAGATTTCTGTTTGCATTTTGTTTATAATTGAGGAATTAGATTGTGTGCTTGTGTATAATTTGAATGATGTTCTATTTTCCTTTGTGTAGGGGCTTTGACTTCGGGAACCACTTCTGTGAATGGATTTACGATTACACCTACAATGAGTGGCCCTTCTACAAAGCCACACCAGAGAACTATCCAACCAGAGACCAGCAGGTTAGTCCAAACATATTTCATATAGAGATGTCTATCTTAATGGATGCTTTTAAGAATCCTATTTTAACATGGCTTAAATACTTAATATTTGCCTCTGCCTTGCTGCATTGTAATGGTGCAGTTAAATCAGGACTATTGAAGTATTTAGGATGCATTACTGTATTTGATACTCTGTAAAATGGAAAAAAAATAAATGTACAAGAAATAAACAAAAACAGAAATTGGAACAAAAATTCTCTGGGCAGGGAGATGTTCAAAAAGTCAAAACCTAGAATTTAACAGTTTTTTAAAAGTTTATGTAAGATTATTGAAAGGGTCAAATAGAACTTTTTAAATTGGGTCTGAAGGTAATACTTGCAATAACTTTATATGTAGACAAAGATGATGTCGTGTTTTCTATTAATATTTAAAATCATGCCGGATCAGTGACTTCAAATACTTAAAAAAATGTATATTCACAATTTCAGTGTCACTCTGCTGATTATTGTTTGAATGTATTGGCTTGTTAAATACTTTTCTACTCGCTTCTTCTTGTAAAGCTCAAACAATAACATACTGCAGTGTTTATCCAAGATCTAAGGTAATTTCCTCTGGGGGATAGATGTGACAGTGTTCTGGTCAAGCACTGCCATCTGTTGGTGAAACAAGTTGCTCACAAGAGGGATTGAGATTACAGGCTGCACTACATGCAGTAAAATGAAATCAATCCAGTCACCAAGAACTAATTCTTTTACTGTATTCATTAACATGTCGCAAATCATTTTGCTTTTAATTTCAGCTTCTCTTTATCAGAAGTTACTTGGCAGAAAAGCGACGACACCTTGACAGTGTTATAGATCAGACACAGATGGAAGATGATTTGATAATTGAGGCAAACAGGTAACTCAGAGTTAAAAGACGTTCTGTTTGTGGCAAATGTTTGCTGTAGCAAGATCAGTAAGATTCTGACCTCTTTTCGTTTTGGATTTTTTTTTCACTGTAGATATGCTTTGGCGTCACACTTCCTCTGGGGGCTGTGGTCCATCATTCAAGCAAAGATATCCAAGATTGAGTTTGGATACATGGTAAGTATTTATTAGTGTGGAAACTATGTGTATTTTATAGTCATGTGAAAAAATACAGGTCTACCCCATGGAAATTGTTGGATATTTTTTACATATTTGGACTAAAAAAAATAATTGATCCTCATTTGCATAGTGACCACTGATAAAGGTGGTGTATTTGGACTTGGTTTTTCAATCTTGTATTCAAAAAGAATATCAATAGATTTGATATTCTTCTGTGGAAGAAGTTGGTATTGTCCACTTTAATACAGATAACGTCTTGAAGCCATTTGGCATAACTGTCCATCACTGTTTGACACAGGCGTGCTGAAATTTCTGGTCAATGTTCCTGCAAAATCCCTTCAGTTTAAGATGTTTAAAGTGGCCATTTCAAACATACAAACAGCATTTCAGTCAGATTTGGTCTGTGCCTAACATGTCTGTCTATTACTGTGGCCAAGAGGCTTATCTTTGATTGATTTGTCAAGAGCACATTTTCCACCAAGCCTGCTCTTTTTCTGCGTGTTCACCGGCAAAGTAGTTTTGCTCTAATGTTCTATTTGGACAGCAAATGTTTTTCCTGGCCCACCTCCCAATCAGGTCAAGTTTGTACAATGCCTTTCTGGTTGTAGACACATGCACTTTGACATCAACAGCTGCAAGAGCTGCACCTGCAGATGATGCCATGATTTTTCTGGGGTCCTTGGAGACTTCTTTTGCCACATTTATCTCTACATCTGCTCTATTCGTAGATGATTGTTTGTTACAGCGGAATGGTTTATTTTAAATGCGAGGTGATCTTTTTAAAACTCTTGCCATAGTCATAGGCATCCTCGACCCCACACACTTCAATAGCAAGAAGAAAATCAGATCCTAAACGTCAGAGTTTTAAATAAGACAGGTTCCTCTCCTAATCATTCTAACCAATGACACCTTGTCACTCTTACTCTAATTTTATAGATTTGAACTTGTGATTAATGTAGAGATGTACTTGATTTTTCCATCTGACTTATCTCTTCTTATTTATTTCAGTTATTAAAATAGCTGCATTTTCTAAGGCTGCTTTTTCAAGTATATCAAATATAAGTACTGTTTCAAATAGTGTCAAATGTTTGCTTGTCCAGAAAAAAAAATCCATAGAAGTTACTTAATTTTTCACATGACCGTACAGGTCACACATTAAAGTTGTACACTCTACAGGATTTATTCTTCAATTTGAGTTAATCAGCCTCTAAGTAAACACTGTTTTTCTGCAGGACTATGCCCAGTCTCGTTTTGATGAATACTTCAAGCAAAAGAAGCTCTTCGTCTGAATTCCACAATGTTGATCAGAATGTACTGTTTTTAACATTCTTTAAGATCGCCTCTTGTTTCGGGCAAGATTTCTGTCAGACATCTTGTTGAAACTATGCAACTCTGCTTATGACATAAGCATGATGATTTGTGAAAGGTACAAATTTACATTTTCAGGACGATGCACAAGTGTAGTCTAAGTCTTCAAGCACTCTATTTTATTGAAGCACCAATTCCCATAGTTTTAACTGTAGTTAGAGCTGAGATAGCTCTAGAGCGTTGTTGCGTTTGTGTTATTTAGGAATCTCAATCAATTGATGTGATGTACAACCTTTTTTTGTTTGTTTTGTTTGTTTTTTTATGTCATGCATTTTTAGATGCACTTCACTTCTATGGACCATTTTTTGACATTAGCATGCTCGATAATTTGGTTATGTCCTCTGTTCATGTCAGAGCTCTCAGTGCTAGATGCCTCGCCAGAGAATTACTGTCTTTTATTTTCAGACTCTCAACCTTACTGTAATAGTCATTTTTAGTTTACCGAAGCAGTACTATTCATTTCAGTGAATGACATTTTTCTGTGTTTAGTCATTCTACCTCTCTTTTGTCTTGTTTTGTTTGTTCTAGATGAAGATGCATAGATTCCATAAGGGCTAATTGTAACAGTACCCTGTAAAGGAAGAACAGAGATTAGTATCACATAAACACTGTAACATACTGGAGGACAACACAAACTATTCCCTGTAATTATTCTTTAACGGTCTGTAAAGTTTAAATCGTAACCCATTCAACAGATTAATCCATGAGGGCTATTGTATATGTATCACTGTAGTTGACAGTGCCGGTAATTTAACTATCAGAACAGTTACAAAGTGTACGTCACTGAAGTCGGTAATATTTAATCTTGTCACAACTTTAGATATGTTAGGAACGGTATATTTCTGCTGCACCAATTTCAAGTATGTCAGATTGTTCATGTGTAGGGATCTGTTTTTAAGCTCTTCTTTGATTTTTTTTTTCCGCTCATCATCATAGCTTGGGCTATCCAAACACCTAACATTCTTATCTGCTGTATTGATTTAACTAAAATGTTCATTTAGCACATGTATGTAACCACCTCAAACTCTGAAATCCACCAATACTGAAGTCTTTGTAATTTTTGCTGGCGTTTTTACCATTTTCTGTTTGAATCACTTTACGATGCTTTTATTTATTCAGACTGTTTCCTGGATTAGTCTGAATGTATTGACATTAATTATTGTCTTCATGCCCATGTTTTACACATAGCTGCATCAGTTTACATTTCAGAAGTAATTAGACCTGTGACACATGAACTGCCTACTCTCCCAGTACTGTCTGTCTGTTAGAGTATGACTGTATTATTCTTGGTTCTTTTTGCACTACTAAAATTCTAATTTTCAAGCAAATAAAGATATGTGCTCAGATTCGGCCACTGCACCTGCTTTTTTTGTTCATTCAGTTGCAAAGTAGATGTATTGTTAAGATTTTGCAATATGTTAAGTTACACTTGAGTACGTGCTTACTGTCCACGAAGTAATTTCAGTTCCCCGTGATGACGTCTAGAGCAGAGTGAAGACCATGTTTCAGTCCCAGAGGGCTGGCAGAGTTCCCACCTCCATGAGCCAAGAATAGACAGGCCAGAAAGAACGACACTGCTCAAAGATCGAGAGACGCTTTTGAATCGACTGGATCTGTTGCAGAACAAACAGGATCTCTATGGTTAATGGTTTAATTTTCCTAGACTTAAAACATTACCTTTAAAAGTCTTTCACAACTGCTTTGGCCTTTGTTCTGTTAAAGGGCCTGTGACATTGGCTGTGAGAGCTGAGGCATGGAAAAGGAGACGAGCCGGTGGTGCATGGACTGAATTTACTGTCCTGTCCTCTATTTTTCCGTTGTGCAAAGGTTCCTGGAATTCCTCAGAGGGCTTGTCTTGCCTTATATGGAGGACCTAAGAGCCGTTCTGACTGTGTGATTGGACCAGTGTGAGAATAAAATCTTGTTAGTTTTAACAAATAGCATGACAGACAATATGTAAACTATAAAAATGAGCTAAACTCTTGTCTAAAGTTAGTAAAATGAATTTTCTCAGGCAATATTTTATGATACTCTTAGAGTGGGTAAGCTCGTGGTTGAAGTATGGTCTTAGAGGACTTTTGGATGCTTGTCCATTTGTCAACAACTGGGTAGCATCCTCAGGTATCACTGATAGAGAGTTATGCCAAGCAGACTCAGAGGAGTGGAAAACCAATCAGGCACTCCGCACATATCACCTTAGAGATGGAGATAAAACCAAGGTCACAATCCAAACCAGCACACATGCCTTCCATGTAAGTACAGAACATAATGGAACTCTCATAACTGTACTGGTTAATTAGAAACCAACTGAAGGTCATAGAATACTTGGTTTAATAATTTATTTTAAAGGTGGACCTCCAAAGACTTGCAGAGTGCAGCGAGTACTTCCGAGCTTTGTCCCAGTCCAGAATGAGAGAGACCTCAGAGAGCCTCATCCAGCTGGATCATGTGTCCTCCTCTATATTCCACAATCTCCTTGAGTTCTCCTTCCATAATAACTTTAAAGTCCCTCAGGAGGACTTGGGAACACACATCCAGGTATACAGACAAATATAATATCTTAATCTCTAAAGGGTATCTCATGTTTTCTGTTGTAAATGCACTGATGTAATTTAACCTAAATCAAACCAATCACCACTTGCTTTTTCTGTGTTTGACTCTGGAGGTAAGCAGCTATCTCATTGCTGAGGCCTTCCTCTCAAAGTGCCTGTCAGTCCTGGCAGATGTTCTCAGCCCATCTAACTGTCTGTCATACCTGAGTCTTGCTCAGGAGATTTTGTGTGAGGAGATGAAGATGACAGTGTTCACTTACCTGAGCAGAAACCTGCTGGAGCTGCCACATGTCATCAGGTATGCACAGTTTGTACTCCTTCATTGTGTATACCGTCTGGAACATGTTTGTCCCTTGTCACTGAAACTGATCCATACTTCAGATGTCTGAGTGACGAGGAAAAGGAAGAAGTCATCCACTTGAGGTCAAAAGGGGACAGACGTCTCTGCAGCCTCAGGAAAGAGAATCTGAGTTCCTGGAATGACCCAGAAACAGAACATGCCCGGCACGTTTTCACCCTGAGAGGGTCAGAGGACAGCGGAGATTGGCATCCAGTTACAGAGCTTCCATTTAAGGCGGATAAGTGGTGTTTTACTACAGTGGTGCTTTATAACTATCTGTATGTCATAGGAGGCTACAGGCAGCGAATGAAAAGAGGCTGGGAGTTCAATATGGCTTCCTTTAGGTATAATCCCTTCACTCACAAATGGGTCGCCACATCACCTCTGATAAAGGTAAGATGGTCTTCTAGTTTGTGTATCAAGCTAATGGCTGGTCTGTCTGTCTTACCCAAAACGAATTTCTTTCGCCTTGCCATCCTCCATCGTTAATATAACACTAATGAAAACTGTCACCATCTGTTGCCTCCACAGCACAGAAGGCACTTTAGTGCAGTGGCCTGTGAAGGCTGTATTTATGCTGTGGGAGGCTGGTACTTGGACTCTCTGGTGACTCCAGATTCCAGCACAGCTCTTTATACAGCTGTAGAGTGCTATGATCCATGGGAGGACACATGGAGGTTTGTTGGTTTGGTAGAATTGTATAGAACTTGATACTTGTTTTTGTTTTTGCTACATTTCCTCATCTACAAAGCATCCTTCAGTTTCTTGCTATAATCCCTGCCTTAGGTTTGTGTCGTCACTGCCCCTCACTGACTTCCAGTTCACCATGTCCTTGTCCCATGATGTGCCCCTTGCTACCAGCCATGGACACTGCATCTATGTGTTGGGGAGCATCCAGAGGACTACAGAGAAGCTGTTGCTGCAGTACAACACAAAACAAGGTGAGAAAAAGGATGAACCAAACAGACTTGTTTGGCCAAACCAGAAGGCTCATAATTACGCACTGCTGTCTACTTTCTCTTTCACCTTCAGCTCAGTTTACCCATGTCAGATTTACAGGTGACACTGTCTCCCAACAGCTCATCTGATTGCTAAATGTTAAATGGTGCCTTTACGTTGTCTCTGTCTGTTAGACTTGTGGTCGGAACTGCTTCCCACACTGACCAGAGCTGATGTGGATCTCCCTATGCTTTACTTCCTGGGCGCCACTGACAGACTGCTTGTGATTGGTGGGAACAACTCTGAGAATGTGGTGACATCATTCTGTGTGGACTCGCAGAAGTGGGGACAGGTAAGCATCCATGGGGAAAACAAAGTCAGGATGAGTGAACTACTTAATCATATTAAGTTACAAAATATCTCACGCACAAGCATGTCCTTCATGCTTCATGTCTAATACGTTTAGCAAACATTAAGATGCTGTTTATCCTCTTTACCTCCAGGTGCACAGGGCTGAGAAAGTGGCATTTGCAGGGCAGGGAACGGTTGTAGGTGACCAGGTCTTGATGCCAAGTATAGAGCACAACACTGTTGCAAGGATGGATCTCCAAACCTTGTCCATCACAGCTCTTCCTCCTCTACCCATCTCCACCCACTATGAAGCTACCTTTTATCTTCATTTCTAATGTCATAGTTAGCTTTTCTGCACATATTTGAGCTTGTTTTTATAGCTGAATGAATAGCACTTTTTATAATCCTTCTAAGACATATGGTGATAAATTCCATAAGTGGATTATCCCTATCTCTTGTACTTAAAATCTCTGTCCTCGACTTAGGGCAGATTATTTTTAGACCTTTAACTGAGTCTTGGACAAAAACAAGAAAGCTTGATTTAAATGTAAATTTTAAATGCTTCTAACCATTATTCACTTTGAACTTTTTGAACTGTTTAAAAAAAGTAGAAAATTTTTGGACTATTACATTCTGTATACATCTGTTTTCTAATGTTCATCTCTGTGTGTGACACTGAAAATCCTAATGGACTTCTAGTGGTAAATAACAGTTCTTTTTGAATAATGAATATACATAAGAATCAGTTCAAAATTGCTGTTACCTTCTTTGTTTTGTTTACATTTAATATATTACCTCTTTTCTCACTGACATCACATTTCTAATGTTTCTGCATAAATACCAATGAGACCTTGATATCTAAACTTCGAATAAATCCCATAACATAGGTATATTTTATTATCAGATTCCAGAAATGCTTGTAATCTCAGTAGGTGAAATGTCACATGGTTCTCAGTTACATCCAAACACAGCACTGCTGCAGCTTCAGTTACGTAGGCAGAGACCTCACCGCTCATAAGTTTAGACTCTGTCTATGTTTGGTGTCTTGTTACAAGCAGAAGCATGTCATGGGTGAGAGAGGAAGAGGGGGAGAGAGAGGGAGAGAGAGGGCATTGAGAAAGGGGGAGAGAGGGAGGGTTAGAAAGCACAGGAGACAGCAGCTCCAATCACTACCTGAGGAAAGCAACTTCAAGGGCACAGAGCACACAAGCCTGACTGCAGAACAATTTCACAGCCTCACTGACACAAACCAAAGTCACAGCTTTTCTTATTCCTGAGGGGATCACACTGAGTCTGGTCTGACAAAGGTAAAGCATCTCCTGGCTTCTTATTTGTTGTTGTTACTCATATCTGCATGCAGGTTCTTCTTACTGGCAGTTGTTGTGCAAATGCCATGTTTTATTTACATATGTGTTAACAAATGAGGGTAAAAATGTACTAACATTTTCGAGTATGTTGTTTGCATTATGTCAAGCCATGTATGCAAAGAAAAAAAAAACTGGTGGAAATTATGATGGGGAAGTTCAGTGACACAGACAAATATTGAGCAAAATGCTTTATCTGATATATTTTTTTTATAAAGTTTTTACTGTAAAAATTACTGCTGACCTTTACTGGACTAAAATGTTCTCACAGTGTTCTGTCATACACAAGGGATTTGCATGCCTTTGTAGGTTGTAGTCTGTGTTTATATTTTCATATCCATCTGCGGTCTGTGCACATGCTCAGCCGGTGCACCACTATATCTGGCCAGTGAACTTTGTCCCACTTGGTGACTGCTCAGTCATATGACATGGAAAAAGAAACACTAGACCTGTCACTCCTACCATTATTTGGAGTGATGTAGGAAGTCCAGACATATATGTTCAGCATTTCAGACAGCCATTTGAATGGAAAAGACAATGACTGAACCCTTTGAACTTTGCAATATATTTATTTTTTCACATCCATACATCCCACATCAGTGACCTACTTCATCATATTACCAGCAAACAAGAGAAACAGGGTCACTTTCATTCAAACAACTGTCTGTCAGGTCTACTTTTTTCAGTCTCTGTTCTTTTTGAGGGTAGTAACAGGAAACTTAGTTGTTTGTATGATAATAATGAATAAAATATCCAATAGAATTATTATTATTATTATTTTGGGTGTATCTTACATCAAAATACATCTGAAACAGGTGCTTCTCAGCTCAGTCTCTGATGAGGGCAGAGTTGTGTTGAAACATTAGTCTGAACAATAATGATCATTCTAAACTGAGAATTACTCAATGCTGAGATGGAAAATCTAGTAGGTAAGTAAGTAAAAATTACATTTGGATAGTTTTTGAAAACATCGTACACTAACAATGAATGATAATCTTTATATGACTAATAATGAGCAGGGATGTTTCCAAATTGGGGTCAGGAAAAAAGTGTAAAATCTCATCTAAATCTATATCCAATCTAAAATCAAAATATATGGATATGACAGTGAGGTCTTGGATGAACCAGCAATAAGGGCTGATGCAAAAACTAAACACGTTTCTAGATCATGTTGAAGCATAGATGATCTCAGAGTGACTTAAAACTTAATGGGCTTGAGTTTATAAAGTTGTTTTAAGTTCCAGAATATTAGTTGAATGAAAATAATGTGATACTGGTTTCATCAAAACCTATGCAAAAGGAAAGGAGATAAATCTGTATGCTTCCTGAAATAATATTCAAAACTGTAAAATAGTTTATTCATATCGTGTTAATATAGACTGTATTTAGAATAGTTTTCCATTGTTTCCCATGTTAGTGAAACACAGAGATGGCAGAGGCGCATCAGGCGGTGGGCTTCCAGTTCACTGTGCGCCCAGATGGTGTGGATCTTAAACTAAGCCAAGAAGTCATCAAAAACATCTACCTGTCAGGAGTGACTGCATGGAAGAAGAGAGCCATCCAGTTCAAGGTACCAGAGCCAGACAGTCATTAAGAATTAAACAAACTTTCAAGTGTGGTATTCAAGATCTATAAAGTTGTTTTTTTTTAAATTGGCTTTGCATTTTCTTTCCACTGTCTGAACGTTGTGTAAACAAAAAGCTGATATTTGTCCTTGACAGAATGGTGTACTGGCTGGAGTCTACCCTGCCAGTCCGTCCAGCTGGCTGATAGTTGTGATCGCCATGATGAGCTCCTTGTATATCCATGTAGACCCCTCTCTAGGAATGATTAATGCCATTAAAGACAACCTGCCGTGCAGGTCAGTAATCCCGCACTGCCCACTAAAATCATTCCATCCATTGATGTGGTTTAGTTTTGAAGTATTCTACTGGCCGTTTAGGTTTAATAGTGGAGGTTTGCAGTGAGTCTGCAATTTAGAAATAAAGTTATTCTGCATTTCTCTGTTTGATTTCATACTTGCCCTATTGTTGACAAAGGCAGTGTCGTACCTTTTCTGAGCAGAGACTATATGTCAGTGCAGACCCGAGCAGTGCTGAGTGCCATCCTGTTTGCCACGGGGCTGTGGCTCTTCCTCATCTACCTCCTGAGATACACTCTCAAAGCTCTGCTCTCCTACCATGAATGGATTTTTGAATCCCACGGAAAAATGAGCTCATCAACCAAAGTGTGGCTGGTACGTTTGTCCCTCCTGCACACTTTCTCTCTGTCTGAATCTTTACTTATACTGTTTGTGCCAGTGTATTGTCAAGCTGCCAGTGAATGTTGATTCTCAAGACATCCTGGTTGTTCTTTGTTTGCTACCAGAGCCTGGTAAAGATGTTTTCTGGACGCAGACCACTGCTCTACAGCTTCCAGGCCTCCTTACCCAGACTCCCTGTGCCCAGTGTGGATGACACCATTCACAGGGTATGTAATCACACTGTATTGGCTTTCCATAACCAGAAACACAGAGGTTCATTGTGATTTCTTTAAATGGGCAACGTGGAAATACACAATGGGCATCATTTTTCACAATATATGAATATTTAGCATAAAAACAACTCTCATGCAATGTGTTTTTAAGTTAGTGTGTTAATTCCTACACCAACATTTAAACTCCTCTATCTTAAGCAAACCTACAAAGTTAAGCTTCTTAGTCCAAACAAACAATAGTTTAATTGCACTCCACTCCTTTAGCTGCCCTCCTGCACCCTGTTAAAGTTGCAGTAGCTGATGAAACTCTGGCAGGTCTCCTTGCAGCAGACCTGCTCTGGACGTCTTCCAGGATTCCTGTTTGTAGTATCCCAGCTGCTTTGTTATATCAGGTGTGTTTCTACACAACAGTGCTCCCTGGTGCTGACAACACACACCACATTTCCCCCCTCTACAGTACCTTGAGTCAGTCCGTCCTCTGCTGGACAGTCAACAGTACAACCAAATGGAGGTTTTGGCCAGCGAGTTTAAAGCTTCAATGGCAACCCAGCTGCAGAGATATCTAATCCTAAAATCCTGGTGGGCAACAAATTATGTGAGTGGTGTTTACACAATGATGCAACAGCGGAACTCAAATTCAGTTGAATCATTATAGTTCACAATAAATAACCTGTTATCTTCTACAGGTAAGTGACTGGTGGGAGGAATACATCTACCTCAGGGGCAGGACTCCCATCATGGTCAACAGTAATTTCTACATAATGGTAAGACAGATTGTCTCAACATTAGGCTTTTTATTCACAACAACACATGAATTGTTCAGCATAAGGTGAAAATAAAGCACAATATAATTCTACTTACAAATTGTTTTAATTCTTGACACTTTACCTTTCTAAATGCCAAAATAAAACCTGCAATAAGTGTCTGTTTTGTGATTTCTGTCTGGGCTCTGCTGCCTGTTTCTGATGGTTTCATATGTTTGATTTGTCCATGTGTTACATTTATTCATGTCAAGGACCTCTTATATGTGACCCCGACACACCGACAGGCTGCACGGGCAGGAAATGTGGTTCACGCCATGCTGCAGTACAGACGCAAACTGGAACGTGGTGAACATGCACCGGTAGCCTTTTGGTTTTTCTTTCATATTTGTTTTTTTGCCTACAAGATTAAACTTTAACCATGATGATTTCTTTTGATTTTCTCTTCTCAGCTGAGGGCTTTAGGGACGGTTCCTATGTGTTCCACTCAGATGGAGAGGATGTTTAACACCACCCGCATTCCTGGCATTGAAACAGGTGAGCAATTGTTCGGGTCTGGACAGTTTAATCAGCAGACACTTCCAGCTTTCCCGGGATAAAACCTTTTCCAGCATGCTGCACTGTTGGACTCACCTCTATAAATAGTGTCACAGCACATGTTTTCCATCAGCTGTAACAAGAAAATATATCAAACCTTCAGTCCTTATTCTCGCCTAGCTGACCTTGTTTCCAATCCTTACAGATATTGTGCAGCACCTGACCGACCGTAAGCACCTGGTTGTCTACCACAGAGGCCGGTTCTTCCACGTTTGGCTGTACACTGGAGGCCGCCACCTGTTACCTAGTGAACTGGAGACTCAGTTTCAAAGGATTCTCAATGATACATCAGAGCCCCAACCAGGAGAACTCAAACTAGCCGCCCTGACTGCAGGAAACAGGTATGCTCTGGTCACAAACACACACATACACAGAACACACAAGCTCAAACACCTTCTGTGGATTAAATTGTGTTACTCTCACCTCTAGAGTACCATGGGCTCGAACTCGGATTAAATATTTTAGCCAGGGAGTAAACAAAGTGTCCCTGGATGCCATTGAGTCAGCTGCCTTCTTCCTGGCATTGGATGATGAGCCACAGGGTTATGAGCCTGCAAAGACCAATTCGCTTGATAGCTATGCCAAATCCCTGCTGCACGGAAAATGTTATGACAGGTAGGCAGAGAGGACAAGGGAAGGCCTCAGTTCCAATGGTGTTCAGTGGTTTGGCTCCCTAAAAGACATTGTTCTTTCTTTTCTCACAGGTGGTTCGACAAGTCTTTCACCTTGATCTCTTACCCAAATGGAAAAATGGGTGTAAATGTAGAACATTCTTGGGCTGATGCGCCAATTGTAGGACACATGTGGGAGGTATTAAGCGTGTTTTTATACTACGTGTTAAAACAATGATTCAAAGTTTGCGGATTTCTTCAAATAGGTTTTTCTGTCTGTGTAGTACGTTGCTGCAACAGATTGCTTCCATCTTGGCTACACAGAGGAGGGACACTGCAAAGGGGATGTGAACAAGGGCCTGCCTTATCCCACCAGACTGCAGTGGCAGATTCCAAAGGAGGTACAGATTGGACTGGATCTAATGTTTCTTTTTTTTAACTGTGTTTTCAAACCAATTGTGATATCTCTCTGTTTTCCTTTCTCTTAGTGCCAAGATGTCATTGAAGCTTCATACCTATCAGCCAAGCAGATTGCGGATGACGTGGACTTCCATGGTTACCTGTTTAATGAGTTTGGGAAAGGCCTGATCAAGAAATGCAGGACAAGCCCCGATGCTTTTATTCAGCTGGCCTTACAGCTGGCACAGTTCAGAGTAGGCCTGCCATCCTCCAGAGTTACTGACATCATTGTTGTCCTGTATATTTCAATGTGTCATCCACCATCATTAAATCACATCTCTTTATAGGACCAGGGTGTGTTCTGCCTGACGTACGAGTCATCGATGACTCGCATGTTCAGAGATGGACGAACAGAGACGGTGCGCTCCTGCACTTCTGAGGCGGTTGAATTTGTCAGAGCCATGGAGGATGCAAGTGCAACGGTAGGCAGGATACACAGACATACAAAAACATTTACATTTAATAAGGACAAAGTATGAACGCAACATAAAAGGGTTGTCACAAAATCTAATTGCTGCTCAGTATATTTGCAAAAATTTTTAAATGCTTAGCTATAGTAATTTTTTTTGCAGAATACATAGACTTTGGACAAATTTAGTGTGGAATGTGTACACATTAGGCTCAAAATGTGGTCATATGGTGTGTATGTGCATATCCGCTCGAAAGGTCACATTGTGAGAGGTCACACTGGGCTGCTTAGGACTTGGTCACCAAAACCTAGAGTCAGTGTGTCTCTCTGTGCCCTGGACATTGAACTGTTGGATGTTCTGGCATGGTGAAATTTGTGTTACAAGAAATATGATCATACTATTTTGTGCATTGTGCTTTTATTTTTTTAGCACAAAAAGTTAGATTTTCTGTTTGTTTTTGTGATCAGAATGCCCAGAGATTTGCCCTGTTTCGGAAGGCGGCTGATAAGCATCAAAACATGTATCGTCTGGCCATGACTGGTTCCGGTATCGATCGTCACCTTTTCTGTCTCTACATAGTGTCCAAATACCTCGGTGTTGACTCGCCATTTCTGAAGAAGGTTAGAACTATAATCATCTATTAATTCTCCCTCATATTTTTTGGATTCTGGTTCACAGCTATTCTCTTTTCTAATTTGATCCTTTGCTGATAGGTGCTTTCAGAGCCCTGGAAATTATCCACCAGCCAGACTCCACAGCAGCAGCTCAATTTAGTTGACATCAACAAATTCCCTAAATATGTGAGCGCTGGAGGTGGATTTGGGCCTGTGAGTGAAGCTGTTTCACAGTCAGACCATTCAGACCTGCAGTCTGATCATATACACTACAGTGACATCTCTTGTATGTCCCCAGGTGGCTGATGATGGCTATGGTGTGTCTTATATCATTATTGGAGAAAACCTCATCACATTCCACATCTCCAGCAAGTTCTCCAGTCCTGACACAGTAAGAGCAAAAAAAAAAAAAAAAAAAAAAAGATTATTGCATATTACCGTTCATTAAGGATGTCCGATAATATCGGTCCACCGATATTATCAGCCTAATACTGGCGTAAAAATGTAATATCAGTATCGTTAGCGTTTTTTTTGCCTATCATGAAAACTGATAAAGTAAATGCCTGGATTTTGCCAGCATTTACTGGACTCACAGAGGGAGGGAGAGAGAGAGAGTGTGAACTGTTGTTTGAGACAATTTTTTTTTAAAAATGGAATAAATATGGCATTTTTTCCATATCTTAAGTTGAAGTAGTTTTCTTACTTCGCATCGACAATGTTTACATTTGGAAAGCCTTGTTGCATCTGAGAATGCATCCAATGGGGCATCACGATAAAATGAGACATGATGTGTTACTTCCACGACAGTTGATATGTGATGTTACCTAAAATTAGCTAAATAGCCCACATATATCGGTATCGCTTGATATCAGAATCGGAAATTGAGAGTTGGACAATATCGGCATATCAGTTATTGGCAAAAAAACCCATTATCAGACATCCCTACAGTTGATCCATCTGTATTGTGTTAATCTTTACAAACTGAATATATGTTCTGTGTCTGTCACCTGCAGGACTCATATCGGTTCGGTCAGAACATTCGGAAGGCCATGATCGATATTCAAGCACTTTTCAAGACTGAAAATGACAAGAAGATAGTAGAGAACGCAAAGCGTGTGCCACTGGAAAATGGGAAAAAGTACATATAGCAGCCAATGTAGGAAGTTATTGTGGATATGGAGCACATGCCACCTGTGAGTCAGTCTTTGCTATGCTTCATTCATTAAAACAAAACAAGCAGACGAGTTGCACTTTGGATCTTTTTGTTTTTTCACATTATAAGAGCTGGGCATTCCACTCAGTCAGACACAAGGAATTGTTAATTCCCTAATTTATTTCTTCTTTTATTCTACTTGTCAGAGCTGATTTGTTTGTTGCTGAGGGAAATCTAATCTTTCATAATAGGAAATTTTGTTTTTACAAAGGTTGTTTCTGCCCTTTACACATTTTGCCAGTGTATGCAACAGACTGTATATAAACCTAATGCAATGTAAAAAAAAAAAAAAAAAAAGTAACAACTATATTCTTTATTTATGGTATAAAGTTAGTGTAAATGAAACTTGTAAATATATTTGTCTGAAGAATTCAGTACTGTTTGAAAATCTCAATCATTTGTTATATGGCTGTATTTATGAAATTGCTGTTCATGTTAAGGTGGTTGTCATTTTTGATTAAAAATAAAACAACCTTATACACTAAATACATGATCATCCATGATGGCTTCTGTTCATTTTATAAACCACAGTAATACAAATCATTAGAAATGAATTTAGCATGCTGCTAACTTTACCATTCTTTACAGACTTTGTTGTATAAATGGTTTCAATGCATTAAAAACAGACACAGGAAAACAATGTATTATAAGAGAAGTTTATTGTAAGAGGTGGGATGGAGATTATATCTTGCTCCTTAACATTTACAGAGACCTTCCAGATTACCCCCAGGTACTAGGGAAAACAAAAAAGATCTGAACTCTGACCAGCTGGAAGCTTCACTACGTAAGGTCAGACAAAATGCACCAGATTGTGAACCATGAGGCAACAAGATAACTGATTAGAGAGGTTGTTCACTAACAACCTAGGCTGCTTTTTTAAAGCAACTTTGAGATCTTTAATGAAATCTCACATTACTTTATTGTAAAAATGATGGCATATTGGGAATGCAAGTGGTATAAGGTCTATCTCCTGAGGATTATGCAGATTTTGTGTCACCCAAGATTCATTTCTAACTTCAGAACAATGCACAACGGAGAAGCATCAGTTCTTTATATGGACAATCAACCTGAAATTTTACAATGTGACTAGATAGTGTCCAATTTGATTGAGAATATTCACGAGTGCAGCTCCAAAGTAGTGAGAACAAACCGTCTTCTATTTGACTATTTATTAGTTTATGTGGGGACAATACAAAAAGTCAAAGTAATAAAAAACAAGCCATTCTGGTCACACTCGGTTTCTTTCAAGGCATCAGTTACAGCAACAAACTAAAACTAAGCTTTATAACTGTACAAAGTGAATGAACAACAAACAAAGACACCATACAGTTTGTTTGTTTGTTTGTTTGATGAGAGCAATTTTAAAAGCGCCCAGCAGGCAACAGACTCCAGGCTTTCTAAGATTCAAAATGAATCAGCATTAACACATTATAGTTTTCATCGTAATGATCACTCTCTTGTGAGAAGCTGCCTGCCAGCCGAGCACATTTGACATAACAGAAAACAACAGACACAAAAGGCAAACGGATTTTCAGAATGCTCTATTTCTTACCAATTGTTATTACGGGGGATACTGCAGGTTCAGTCCACTGGGTGGTGACGTGCCCCCGAGGCCACTGTGTGGGGCTCATTTCATGTTGATACACGCCAACCCAGTCTTTTCTGTGTACATACTATTTTGTGTATATATTTCAACACTCTAGGATGGTTTTCGTAGTTTATGTGTCTAAAATCACTCAACAGAGCTTTTGGGTTCCGGTCGATGACGCAGCAAAGGAAGATTACGAAGTTGCACCGGGTGTTGGGTTGACATTCTGCGTGGCTGCTTGTGGTGCCACTTCTATGATTCTTGGTTTGTCGATGATACGGGCAGTGCGGTTTCCTTTCTCTACAATCCCGATGATCCATGCTTGGTGGCCCTCCCCGTATTTTGGAGATTTGATCTCTGCACAGAAGCGGGCCGCTTGCTCCCGAGGCAAACAGATAAGGAGGCCGCCTAGAAATGAAAGGAGAATGAGTTAGTTAAGTGTCTTAAATGCTGGTGAGTGCTTAGCTCTGTTACTATTGAATTTAAGTGTTAACTTTGATATTAATACAGCGGTGCCTCGTCTATCGCAGGTGTTACGTTCCAGACCACCCCACGACAGACGAAAATCCGCAAAGTAGCGGTCATATTTATTATTTGTAAATATTTTAAGGCTGTATAAACCCTCCCCCCACAGCACACAACACAGCAGAGCAACACGATGCGCAGCGATCAGACATCTATGTGAAATGGACAAGTTGAGATGCTGAACATTGCAGAGGAGACTGATGTTACGGTCGCTGAGCCAGGCAGCGTCCAGTGCTGTAAGCTACGAGTTTAATTAAATTAATTGTAAAAGCATTAATTGTGAGTCTCACCGCACAAATGCACAATATCAAGGGAATGACATCAAGAGAACTGTGTACACACACACCTGATGTTTCAGGGCAGGTGCCGTGCATGAGTCCAAACATGTTCCCACAGGCCTTGGACACGGCAGCCATCTTGGCGAGCACTGGGAGGTTGTGGATGACAAACGACACCTCACTTCGCTGTTGTCGTGCCAACGTCTGAGCGTGGCCAAGGATGCCGAACCCTGTGATGTCAGTGGCTGCGTGAGCGTTGAAGGTGTGCATGAGGCCAGCGGCTACACGGGAAAACAGAGGAGATGGAGAAAAGTTTCTGGATGATGAATTGGTTATTTAGGGATCTGTTTTAGTTTAGTATGTGGTATCAACAAATTATTCAGCTTGTTTGTGGGCCAACCATTGTGTGCACTCTTGAATGCAAATAGTTAACCATGACATTTGCTGACAGGTACTGTTATTCAAGTACTAAATCTCATTAAGTTCTTAATAGATTTATAAAGAAACTAAAAATGCAAAAAAAAAAAAAGAGAACATATTTCTGAGTGTGCTATAAACACTGATCTCTAAGTATGTAACTTCTTTCTTTTAGTATTTAAAAATTTTCTCCAGCTCTTTTTTTTTTATAGACAGTTTGCCATTATCAAAAGCTACTTAGCCACAGCAGATGCAATACAGACAAGGTGCTGCAGAGGCTGCTGCAGTTTACAAAACCCAGCACCTATCTGCAAAACAGCTAATGTAATTATGTTCAACCTATTATGATTACCTAACTGAGAAACTAAGGCAACAATCAAATGTTTCAAGCATTTATGCAAGGCAGTAATGAGCCCAAATCAGTCTTTGGACACATTCATAATGGCTTTACCTGTCCTGTTGAGCCGGGCCATGTTAATCATTGCTTCATGGTAGGCCAGCTCTACATCTTCCTGGGTTACCACAAGTTTAATCTTGTTCCATTTCTCGGGCTGAGAGATAAAGAAAAGCACATGCAGCCAGTGGTATTAGTGGGTATCCTAAAAATCAACAGGTTCCTAAAAATTATTCATGACTGAGCAGGCAGACTTACAATATCTAGCCACTGATGTACTGCAACAGCCACTTGTGTTCCAAGTGGTTTGGTTAACACCAACACATCTCCTGGCACTGCATTGTCTGGCCTGAGAAATTTCAGACATTACATCATGACTTTGTTCTGAAGCATCAAAAAGAGGCACAAACAGTAAAAGGAAGAAACTGTGTAGCAGAAACTCATTCCTACATGATAAACTCATTGGGCTGGCAGACTGTTGTAGCAACTCCTCCCATCACAACCCAGGGGTTGAGCACCGTCTGTCCTCCTGTTACAGATGTTCCTGCCTCCTCCGATGCATCCTTGAATCCCTGGATGATCAGCGGCATGACTTTGTCTCTTTCCTGTAAAGACCCAAGAATGTTAGATCAGCAAGCAAAAGCATAATACAATACAATAATGATAATTAAAGACTTCCAGAGATGATTCTCTGCCTGTTTCAGGGCTGAGACAAGCATATTTTAATGGATCGGTATTGGTTAAAACAAAGCAGCTAATATTCAAATCCCTTCATTCCTGTTCAACTGTATGTTCTCCACTTCAACCTGCCAGTCGCTGTATAAGACAGTGAAAACTACAGTGTGTAAATATTAAAAATTATTACATCAAATCGCTGAGTCACTTTGTATTGTAAAGTCACTTAGCTTACCAAATCTCTTAGGTCTGTCTCCTCTCTTTAGAATGATCAGTGTCAAACATTGAGGAAGCAGCTTCTTATTTTAGCCGGCGCTGATCATCACTTTCATTGCTGTGACAAAACAGTCCCAGCTTGTCGCATGTCACATCACATGTCACTAATTAAAGGATCATTTTGATGAGTTAAAATTTATCCTAATAACTAGTGTTGAAAGTGTGTCCAAAGACTAATTTAGTTTATTTTCTGAGCCACAGTGCTCCACTGCTGGCTGAATATGTTACAAATCTTTGAAAAGAAATATTACTGAGCTGTTTGTAAATAAACTATTAATGAATACATCTATCAGCCAGTGCAACAGCATAGTTTAGTCGTGCACTTTTCATAGTTTTTGCACAACAATCGAGTTGCAACATTTGGTTCTATAGTATTTTCCCCACGTTCGGTATTTAAACATTATCTTTAATGCCACTGAACACAAGAGTGCTGAAAATTGTACATATTAATATTGTTGCCACCAAGTTTTATTTATTTAAACTTTGAATAGTTATGTTTTGTCCAATATTTTGATACGGTGGATGGGTCACAATTCTACAACATCTATGAGCCTCAGGTGCTATTGCTATAGAGAAAAAGTCAATCTGTGATGCAGATTAGAACAGTAGGGAATTTAAAAACTGATGCTAATCAAAACATTGAAATACATTTTCTGAATCAAAACAAGTGAACTTATTTGTTCTGAACATTGATCTATAAATTGTTTTCATATCATATTTAGGAGAATTTTAGCTCAATAACTCAATGATTTTGCATCAGAGTGTTCAGTGTTTTGATAAAGTAGGCTGTGAAAAAAGAAACAAGTTGAATGTAGAAGACTACAGCTGTTATTCCACTGTATATTCCAATGTGTAGGTAAATGTAAGCATCTGATCCCAAAAACTGAAGCACTCAGATTGGGGCAAAAACACTTCAGCGACACATTTCTAAAAAATACTACTGATAAAGTTATCTGTAGTAACACTGGTTCCTTTCATAACTACTGAGCAACATGTATTTGATTATTTAGATTCTCAAAAAAATATTTTCTAAATGAAACTACTCTTACTTTTTCTGACATTTTGTTGCTGACTCCCAGAAGCATCAGCATGTTGTCACATTCTGTAACTCCCATGGCGTACAGGTCACTGAGAACATTGGCACAAGCAATTCTCCCCTACAAAACAGAAATACTGATAATTAGGCACATAAAGGCTTTCAAAGTTGTCTAACATCAGTGACATCGTTCCATTTCTCACATGTACACAGAATTAACAGGACCACATTGGAGGAAAAAGAAATGCCCATGAAAGAGGAGATCCATACCATCATGTAGGGATCATCCACAATGGGGTAGATGTAATCTGTTGTCTGGACCAGAGAAAGGCCTCCATGTCTGAGAGGAATCACACAGGTGTCCATGCCTATGCCTTAAAGAAAAGAAAAGAAAAAAAAGAGTTCTCAGCGTGATATAATGCATATTTTAACATTTGACTGCTGGACCTTCATGGTGAGGAACTGAAGGAATCAAATAAACGTTTATTTTTAGTGTATCCACAACTGTGCCACTTCTATTTCAGTGCTAAGTGAACGATTTTACTAAATAAATAAAAAGCAATGACAAGTTTTGTGCTTTGATAAACTCGCAAAGACCTTTTCCTAATTCAGAGTGAACATATGGTTTTTGGGCCTTGGATTTACCATAATACAGCCCTGCTGTGGGAGGGGACGCATGTTTAAAGTTCTACGTAAAGCAGCATTGTTTATGGCGTCAGCACAAAACCAGTCTCAACCACATGTGTGAGGTTTTGCCACACCTCGGGGCGTGTCCCATTTAAAGAATGTCATGACTGATTTGACTCATCTTCAGTCGTATATAAAACTATATATTTAGCAATTTTTTTCTGATGTGGCTGGAAGAGCTACCGTTCTTTAATTAGGCATTATTACTGATAAGCACTTGATGAATCTGCTATTACAGTGCTATGTGAAGATCATAATTACCTAATCGAGGCATAACTGCCCCCAGGAACTGTTCATCCTCTTGATAGTGGTTCTCCTGTAAGGTTTCTAGCAGCTTCTGTAACACATCTTGGGGGACCTGTGATCACATTATTTATATCACATGTTAATTATTAAAAGGAAAGCTTTTGAATCTGCACAAAGACAATAATTAATCCAAGACATCGCCTGTTCATGACAGCCTACCTTGCAGCCTGTGCCCTTGAGCTCAGCGAAGCGTGTGAGCCTGAAGTTCTTGTCCAGCTCATAGCTTTCGGGGTTAAAAGACTCCCTCACGGACATGTCTGAAGAAACTCTGGGTCCTCACCACTACAATCAGAACAACAAAATGGTGATTAGAAACACTGGATGGATGTCACATGGGAATACAGGAACATTTTGCTTATTGAACAGACTTAATAAAATATCAGTTTATTCACCACTGCAAAGATTCTTCATAAATGTGCTTCTTTGCAAATCATTGCAAATGAATTAATACAAGCACAACATCTGTAGCATCTGCACAATGTAAAGAAACAATAGTAGTGTATTTTTGCCATTTAAGCGTTCCTTGTTTTTACCGACTGACAACCCCACAAAAGACAAACTGAAAACAGAATGATTTAAACACTTAATTCATCCACAAAACAACTGTGGAACAATTTTTAGGGTTACAATCCAATCCGCATAGTAGAATAATGATTTCAGCTCATGTCACTGTTGCGAAACAGAAATATCTACATAGTTTAATAAATTTAAAAAGTTGTGTTGACAAAATACTTGGTGCAGTTCATCAGAGCAACACTATACCAGAAGCTACGGCTACAAATGTGAATTTAAACTGTACCTGATTTCATTAAATTAAACGTTGCATCAGTGTGGTGTTTTTTTTTTTTTTTTTTTTTTACAGATCTTTAGAATTACACTGTATTAGGTGACTCAGACCTACGCACGTAAAGAATAAAAAGAAAAGTATAAAACTGACTGAAGAGTGCTTTTCATTTTCAGAAACATTTCTTAAATTACATCAGCTTAAGGAGAAAAACACTGGTTTCTTTGCATTTATTTATGTATTAAAATTACATTTAAGCTGCACATTATATGTACTATAAGGCATTGAATAATGTTAGAAGTGCAAAGGGCAACATACAAGTCTGTCAATAACATATCTCTGCTAGCACTGACATTAACTTCACAATGAACTGTCGATCTACATGTTTTGAGATTAAACTGAAGATATTAAATGATCGATTTGAGAACACAGGAAACACTCTGCAGTCTAACAGAGAAGCCGGATGAGTCGCTGATTACTTATAATCAGAGGCGCTGTTAGGTCTGGACGTCTAAGACTACAACCCTCAGTGTTTTATGGATGGATCCAGATCTCAATAGTTTGTTGGTTTTTGCCTTAAACAACAATCAAACTCATAATTGTTCAGTACAGGAATCCTTAAGGTTGTTGAGAAATCTCTCTACACTACTATATGTCTCCAAGCTTCCTATACTACTACTAATAAATAAATACAAATAAAACACAAGATAATAAATGCTGCATTTATTAACACTAAAGGACGAAGCAGAAGACAAGCACAATTTAATTTTTAGTAAGAAAAAAAAGTATATAGGACCTTACAGAAAACTACAAAAACACCTTCACATGGATGAGGTTTAAGAATAGACATTTAAGACGACACCGATGCCTACTTTGTACACTTTAAATGAAGTAACTTAAGTCACATTGTATGTAGCTTCAATAAAGTCAGTTTGTGGAAAACGTCACTCAGTGCAACATTAAGTTTATTCATCATTTGCAGATTGGGTTTGACTATTATAGTTATGCATCTGAGGCATTGTGTTTTGGTACCTTATCTGCACCTTTTTACCTGAGCTATTTAAAGGGTCAGTCCCCCAAATTACAAATAGATCTAAGAATTAAAATTAGCCTACAAGCTGTAGAATAAAGCTGTAGCTTGAAGCTCGGTGATCTCCAGTATCTGTGTCACAAGGCACACCTTCACTGATGACTACAGCTGTAAATCATTATAAATAAATAAGACCAAAGGAGTTTGAGAACCACAGATCTGGCTATCCTGCACTCACTGTTACATTAATAAGGAAGGGCTGCGCATTCAAACAAAGTAGGATGGTTTTACTCAGTTATAACTTGAATATTGTGCAATTATCAGGTTAAATTTTAAGCATTTTTGGGCTTTCTATGCCGGCTGTGTCTTAAGATCCCAAGAACATCTTTGCTTCTAATCCCGGTTTGTTGCTGAAACTGCTGTAAGTTGCTGAAGGGGCCTCTGTAAATGCATCGGGGGAGTGTTCAAGACACAAAAAGATCCCAAGTTCATTCAACCCTCAGGCACTGGCTAACAACACGAGTGATGAGCAGAGGCAAACGTGTTCAGTCATGTGTACACAACGTAAAACACTCAGCTTGGACACATATATGCAGAAAGTGACAGCTACACCTTCCACGTCTGTTTGTTTTGCTGAAAATGCGGTTTTCGGGTTCATGCTAGCTCCTGCTATCAAACGCAGATCTATACATGAGCTGATGAGCATAAGCGGCTCCGCGCAACAAAGAGCCCGCAGCGTCCCGGTGTGCGGGCGGCAGCACGTTTAAACACACACACGGAGCCTGGAGACCTAAATGTGACACACGGTGGCGATTCACAGCTCCAGCTCGTTGCACATGTAAGTTAAAAAGTTGCCGTAGAGCGCCGAACAAAAATGTCGGCGGCGGAAAAAATTAACCCTTCCCTGTCCCCTCGCCATGCGATGTGTGCAACATCACAGTTAGTATCAGTAAGAGAACCGCAAACACGCTACTTGTGCAAAGTCTGTGAAGATACGGTGCAATACGAGTGTTCACAACTGCACTAGATACGATTTTAGCACCAAAGCGGAGTTATATTCTTGCAACATTTCCCCTTTAATTGCTCTGACCAGTTTATCCTTACCAGCTTCACGGTAGCGGTGGATCCCGACACAAGAGCGGGGAAGGCACCACAATGCATCGGGGCTAGAATCGGGCGTCCTCCGAGAAGGCCTGATGAAAAGTCGCGCGTGTTTGTCTTTTAACTACAAAATACGCCACATAAAATCCGAACCGTCACATATAGCGGAGCAAATTTGAATTAACGTGTGCGTCCTGGCCCGTTTCGTCTTTATAAAACAATGCCTGGTTTATAATGCAAAGAGGAAACTGAGCAGATCTCAAAGGGTCCTCAGCCTGCGCGGTGGCGGCTTCGACATCCCCTTTAATGAGCTGCGAAGTCTGGCAACAAAATCTCTACAATGGAGTGTCCCTTTAATTTACTGTTTTCCCTCCAACTGAACCCACAACTTCTCATCACAGGAGGCCTAAATTTCCTTTTATTTTGTAATTACAGTGTTGAAAAAATCTCCTCAAAACTCCAACTTTCATAAACAGATGCTTCTCTCTTGGTCATTAATCTACAAACTTAACTTTTCCCCACATAGATACTACATACGGAACAATAAAGACATCATACACAGAAACAAATCCCTATTTTACCCTTTTTGGTTTACTCAGAAAATACTCGGTTCATCAGTTGTTTAATCCAGATGGGTCACCAATGACATATCAGGAATTTATTTTAAAATATAATATCATAATCCCTATTAATGAATTCAATAATGTTATAAATGCAATCCCTAAAGGAGTAATTATGTTATTTAAAAGTACAGCAGGACAGAATCCAAGTTTATTACCCATTGATCCAACCAAACTTGTAATTGGTCAAATTTGCCCCTGAATGTTTGTAGCTCCCTGGCGATTGTCTTCACATTGTATTGTGTTGCACTGTACTGCATTGTTTTATTAAATAAAGATTTCTGGAAAAAAAAACTTCTCATCACCTGGCTGTAAGTGAAGCTGCTCAGCAAAGCCTAAGGTTTTCTAGAAACATTTTTTTTAAAACTTAGCTTTTATTAAAATTGATAATTAATAATACAATTATCATTTTACACTACTGTGTTTATAGCAATTATCATTTTGCACTACTGTGTTTATATATTCCTTTCTAGCTTGTAAATATCTGTATATATTGTGTTTTTCCCCTGTTCTTCTTTCTATAGTTTTTTTATTCTTATTTTTCTCTTTTCAACAGCTGAAACCAAATTCCTTATGTGTTGTGTACCTCATGCCTTTCAAACTGAACTCACAGCAGAAAAAGACTATAAGTTGGTCAATATATAATTGAGGGACCATGGGATATATCTTCCATACATTTTTATAAAAATTTAAAAAATGTTTTTTATGTTCATTATGATCATGTCTTTACAAATTCCACAATTATTTATTATGGAAGCAAAAAAAATGTATATACAATATTTTCAAAGAATCTTTCTGTAAGAATGCTATGTGGTGTTTGGTTATTGGCGGTTATGTTGATTTTAGGCCTGAAAACAGCAAAAATGTCAACTATGTTACAAAAAGTCCCGCAATTATATATTGACCCAAGTACATTAAACTGTTCTAAGTTGTAGCTATAGTGATACTTTGAGACTTTATGATCATAATTGCTGCACTCAGAAATTTGACTCAATAAATCAAGAAATTATGCTCATGTAATGTTGCAGATAGAGCCTCCAATTTCCTCTTTAAACTGTATTAAAGGAATCTTACATCTGATAATAAACAGTAACAAGGTAGGCATGACTTTACAATTTAAAGCTTTAACAGTGATGGAAACCACAAAGTTGCTGGGAATCTTTGGGTATGTTTTAATTTTTTTTCGTAATCTTAGCTTTTAAAAGAGAACAAAATAATAAAGTCACAGTGATATTCTGTTAATTTGGAATTGGCAGTTACCATATTTCGACATATTGAGAATTTTATTGAAATTAACTTCCAATTGTAATAAAAATGCAAAAGAAAGATGACAGTATTTTTAAATGAACATTCCGTAGGCTTAACTTTACTGATCAATATATCGTTATCTGACTTGACAGTATTTCAATCATCAATTTTGTTCCACATTCTGCAGTTAGAAGTTTGCAGTGAGCATGGCCTTGTTTTTGTTAAAGATTTCTCAAATCCTTCTAACTCACTGTTGAAGTTTTTAAATAGTTTGAACATCTTTGTCACTTTTGCACATGGTATTTTCCACATCACTAGTTGGACATTTTTCTCTCCAGACTCAGCCAATTATGCTCATTTTGAAACAAAATGTTGCTACCCTGCTGTGTAACATTAGAATAATTATGTTAACCATGAGGATATTTCAGACAGAAATTCAGCAATATGTAGCCCGTATTAGTCTCATTTGTTTTGTTAATTTTCCTGCTTTGTGTATATATATATATATATATATATATATATATATATATATATATATATATATATATATATATATATATATATATATATATATATATATATATATATATATATATATATATATATACACAAAAAAAAACCCATAAACACACAAATCTCAAGAAACTTATTTAATGGAGACAGTTATCAACTCCATATATAGTGAGCAAAAATGAAAGAAAAATACATAATTTCGTCACAATATTGACAACAATAGCATTGATATGTATAGCCTACAGATTCTAATAATAAAAAAAAATATTCCTATAATACTATATATTTTAACCCGATGTAGCCTATAAACCTGTCTTTTAATTTGCAAAATTTGACAACATCATATATTTACTTTTTGATGTAACGTTTAGAAATAAGGTGGATGCTGCACTGGACATTACACCCACTGAAGTACTGGTCACTTAAAAGGCACAATCCACAATGGAAAACTTCCTGTAAAATGTAATTTCTGCAAAATATATGAATGTTATATATTGTTACAGTACTTTGTCTCATTTGAGACTTGACCCTTTTTAGAAATGGCATGAAAACTAGACAAGTACCCTTGCCTATAATGTAAACTTTAAGTCACTTCTTTAATTTTTTCAACCACTTTATAGTTTCATATTTTTTGGCACAAAATCTCAGATACCAGTGGTTTAATATGTCTCCAATTAAAAGTCTTAAGGATCACAAATATACAATGTATGTGTGCGCAATACAGAGAGTGAGGATATCATTAGGCTTCTTATTCATTTGGTCCTAGTGTTATTTCCCTTTACATCCATTACACATAGAAGTTAATAGCTGCAAAGGAAATACGTGTCAAAATGCATCAAGTCTGGAACAATAATGAGGACAGCGAATCTGCTGCATTGTGGCAGCTGCTGAATCAACCAGTAATATTCACCACTGTCCATTCCACACTGGCAGGCTTGTTCAAATCACAACCTATAAAGACAGGAAGAAAACGTTGTTAAAATGTAGCACATCATTACCACAAAAAAACCCAACATGAATTTGTGTGAGCATGTGCTGCAGACAGAGAAGTACTATGGTGACAGCCAGGGTGAAATATAGAGGTGAAGGAGGGGATATGGTGCATGGCGCGAAGATAATTAGCTGACATTTTGGGAAGCTGCGTGAAAATGTCAAATGTCACTGTGACAGCATGACAAAGGCCTATGAGCCAATGAGCGAGCCAGCAACACCGGTTTGTGAGTGTGTGTGTGTTGTGACAATGAAGTGGAGAGAGGTGAAGCATCCTGTGCTCAGAGGGGGGCTGATGGAAAGATGTTGTAAGATGGAGCGCTGATGGTAGGGGAAACGTGCAGATACAAGGCAGTAAAAGCAGACCAGTGTGTGTATGGATAAAGTGTTAATGTGTGTGAAAATGTTAATATAAGGTTAATACTTGTGGATGGCCCATTAGAGACGTCTTCTGCTTCTGCAGCATCTGATAAGCCAAAGCAAGAACAAGGTTTATCTCACCAATTTGCCTTCTACTTGGAAAAAAAACTTACAGAAACTTAATGTTACATAAAATATAAGTAAAATAAATACACTGAATATATTTCATGTTGGAAAAGGGAGAAAAATGAGTTCTTCAGACCTCTCTTCACCCTCCTCCTTGCAAGTTTGATCTGATCTTGAAGGATCTGAACCCAGTCTCGTGGTCCAGGCAGCTTCTCTATTCTGTGTTCAGTGCAGTATTTCTCTGTAAACACTAGTCACAATTCACACAATAATATTCAAGCTTCTGTTGGTATTTTTGTACTCTGCTACAAAGTGCCTACGTAAAGCTTTTTTCTTCTTTCTCTCCCCTACCTTTAATGGCTCCCACAATGTTCTGGTCCAAGCCCTGACGATTATCATTGAGCCCTCGCTTCCTTTTACCGTTCGGCAGGGAGTTGGCCAGAGTGGCGTCATCAAAGAAGGCACACACCTAAACACACAGCACAGTTCTTAACCAAGCAGCTAATTTACATTTTACTTCTCTATCAAAACATTGCTGACAATTCAGTGAACTTATTTTTGATGACAGATGTCTATGTGTATACCCAGTGGCATAACTGTAACATTAAGCACAATCAAAGGGACATTGAATTCGCTATTGATAATTATAGGTACGCACTAGTTTCCGGAACAGCAGGCTGCCAGAACGTGTATAGTTGACCAGAATGGAGTCTAGCTGTGCCTTTGAGATAAACACATCATAATCCTCGGCGAGACGCACCTCAGACTGTGAAAGAGTCAAACAACACGCAATGAAGCGAAAAAAGCTCTATTGAAACTTAAGATAAATTCAGTTTTCAGAAGGAAAAAGAGAGAAAATCCAAACTGCTGTACAGGAGTCTGTAGGAGCCTTAACTCAAACTGTTGTAGGTTTAATTATAAAATAAGGCGTGTGGATGGCTGCACACAACTCCTCTTAGAAACAAAGCGTGTCACTTGCTACTATAGGCATTAATACAAGCAAATGGAATGTAAATATGCAACAATAAATAACAATAATAAGGAGAACATTCAATTAAAATTCATGAGCACTATTTTGGACACATGTTGCTATATAAATGCACACTAGCTTGCAGATTACCTCCACTGCCTGAGGTTCCTTTAGTTGGTTCAGCAGAGGACTGTGTGTGTTGTTGACAGTTGCTGGATCAGTCTGAGGTGGCAGCACAGAAACATCAGAGGAGATGGGATGGATGTTGGGTGGCGATGAGTCTTTCTCGCATTCCTCCCTCTTTCCAGACTCTGCAGGTGCAGCTTGAAGCGGTGATGCCTTCAGAGGACTCAGGGCAGCTCTCCTGGTGCTTGTTACAGCAACTGGAGCCACCTTATAGATCGGCCTCCTCTTTCGGGGCCTCCGGCGAGGAGTGGGGCCTGGACCAAGACGGGGTTGGCATGGTGATGCTGTCTGTTCCTGCCTTTCAAGGGACGCTAGAAAAAGATAGAAAGCATCTGTTTTTTTTTCCGTCTCTTTCTCTCTGTCCCGCAGTGTGTATTCGTGTTCATTTACTGACCTTTTTGAGTCTGCATGAGCCTCCTCATGGCTCGTAGTTCCTGCAAAATAGCCTGCAGGGTGCCCTTACAGTTACACATGCAGCAGGGGGCTTCTGGCACAGCAGGGGGGACCACGTCTGCTGGAAAAACAGTGATGCGTTTGTTAGTGATCATTCATTCAAGCAGGGATACTCACACGGGTGTTTTCATATGATATCTGTGACAACAAAACTGTATGCATGAGTGTTTATGGATAAACTTGCGAACATCTTTAAATGTCTGGTGCACAATCATCTTTCCTTTAGGAAACAAAGGCTGTCATGGGTTTCGCCTCCTCAAACATGCACTATCTCCCTACCATTAGCCTCATTCACTTTAATTAAATCCTTGGTGTTGTTGAGGATCCTGAGGGCTCTGGAGCGGGTGCTGTACTGGCCGCAGCCTGGACCGTTGGGGATGGAGGTGGATACGGGTGGAGGTGAAGGCCCCGGCTCCCCTGCAGAGTTCCAGCTGTTGCTCTGGTGATCCTCTGACATGACAGACGAAAGTCCAGGCTGATGTGCCCAGTTCAGATGTCTGTCCTGGGGCTCCTTTGTTGAGCCGTCCTGCTCTGCTGCAACACGCTGATACACCCTGCCGGTCTTATCACTCAGAAGCCTCATCATCCCTGTGATTTGCTTTTTGATCTCCATACCCTCGTCCCCAAGCCAAACTGCATCGAGAGGAAAACAGAGATGAGGGGTGGGGGGCATAATTAGTGATATCTGCCATGATATATTATAAATTATCAGAATGGCTCATACCATCAGGCACAGCAGCAGCATCTTTGGGGACGCCATTGGCATCTTTGCAGCTGGAGTTCATCATGTATGAAGGGTTGAAATCTGCAAGAGGAACAGAGGTTCTGAAATGAAGTGCAGCTGTGAAGAAAGACAACAAAACCTCCGTGTGTGTGTGTGTGTGAGAGAGAGAGAGAGAGAGACAGATGTTGCAGAGCAATGTTGCAGCCTTCTGCGTTGTCATGTTGGAGCTTGTGCAGACTGATGGGCTGTGATGTCAACCAAAGCAGACCCCCCCCTCCCATCCCATGCAGAAACCACCACCTGTAGGTGGTATTAAGTAGTGTAGTCAGGAGAGGTGGTCTGGAGCTTGGAGCTTTCAGTTAAAAAAAAAAAAAGTGAGCGCTTTAAGCTGCGAGTGACATGTTAAGAATGCGCAACAGATTTTCCCATTTGGATTTTTTGCGCTCTTAATTCATTCTTAAAAATCTGATGAGCCACACTGACACCAAGAAATGTTTTTTTTTTTTTTTTTTTTTTTTTTTAAATTTTCTCACATGTAAGACTTGAATCACGAGAGTTGTCTGTTGGTTAAAACCGAGCCACAGACTGGGCATTGTCGTGGCCATCGCTTTTGTTTACAGAGTCGCCTCTGCTGGCACACAGCGCCAGACAAACACCCAGACACAGACGCGCGTCTTGCAAGGTCTTGCATTCATCCAGCAGCCTACCTTCATCCGTGACCAGTTTAAAGCTCTGCGACTTCCTTCTCCTCTTCCTTTCCCCAAACTCCATCTTCACGGGGAATATTCAAGCAAGTCGTGCAGTCGATATATCGCTCTCCAGAAAGACGAAATCAGGATCCACTCAGCAGAATCTCTGTCCGTCTGCCTCATTAATCAGTTAAATTTCTCCTCAGGCTGCGCTACAGATCCTGTCATCGCCAGATTTTCACCGCGTTGAGCCTAAAAGGAGCTGAGAAACGCTGTTGTATGATCTGATCCCCTTCTCAACATGATGCTGATTCTTCCCTTTCGCCATGTAAATAAATTAATGACTTTAATATTAAAAATTCGTCACATATCCCTTTGCGCCACCTGATGGTATGTTCTCATCTAAAAGGTCGAGTCAGACATTTGCCACTAGTGTCCAGACAATGAACTGGTGTTTGAACAAAAGCTGTAATGAGAGCAGAACTGAAGCAGCAAACATTAACTTTTTTTCCCTCTAGTTTCTCAAATTCTTATCACAAGAATTCTGCTATTTGTGCAGTAAAACGCAGCATCTCATTTTAGTGAAAACTCAGATTGTATATATGTGTTTCTATGGACATCTATATGGTTTAGAAGATTATTTTTGCCCCTTCAGTATCTGATCTCACTTCAGCCAACTACAGCCTGTACATTTACAGTCACTGCCAGAAAATAGGAGGTAATACCGAGTCACTTATGACAAGTGAAGGCCAGTTAAGTATCATTTCGACCCTTCTCAAGCCTAAATTGGGTTTTGAACATAGAAGAACGCTCAAATCACAGTTTCCCCTGTGCTTGGAGTAAGAGACTAATCAAGCATGATTGGGATCACCTGTTAAACCTGAACCCTGCCATGGTGCAGGTAGGTCTGGGGATGTTGAGCAATAGATTGCAACAATTACAATCAGGTGGTAGTGAGTCAAATATATGAAGCTCAGGTTGCTGAATAAAGAGTGCTCAATGAAGAGATGTGGAAATCTATGCATTTTTAAGGCAGCAAGATGCAAAAAAACTTCCTTTACTCAAACTTTCTGATTTAATTCTGAAATAGTGAATGCACACATGCATATATGTATAAAAAATATTGGCTATTTATTTTTAAAAAATGTATGCATACATGGCAGAGTGTCTCATTACACTGACTATAGAAAAAAATGTAGATCTTGTAGCAATCAGAAGACTTTTATTGTTTAGATCTGTGTTTAAATCATGTAATCTCTTGAAAATTGTATTGTGTGACCCTGGATAGCATTTTGTATATGGTCACAGAAGAGAACATTTTTACTTTTACCCACCGATTTGCTGTTCAGTACCCTATAGCTGCCGTTACTTTTGATATCAAACTTGTTGGACACATAAAATATTAATTTATGAGATTTTTAAACATCTATTACTAACTATTTATCCAAAAATAGCACCTGACTTTTTTGTGTTGTTTCTGTTGTTTTGTAAGGTCCCGGTCTTTGTGTTGGGATCTATTAAAAATCTCTAAGAAAATAACACTGAAAGAGTCTTTGCCTCAAGTTGTATTTCGTTTTTACTCTTTTATTTTGAAACGACCAACACAACAAAATGAACCACAGAAGACTCTTATACTGAAATCCGTACCCCGGTCTGTCAGGTTAGCTTGTTAGCATTGTGACCACAGTCTCACTTACATGTGTGGTTATTTGTGTGAATTCAGCGAAGAACACCACATATTACTGCTTTAAAATGGATATACTTAAAGCTGAGATCGCAAGAAAGAGAAAACTTCTCGAAGAAAAGCAGCTTGTTGACGTGAGTTCCTGAAGGAGCAGTTTGTTTTTGTTAGCCTTTAGCTTAGCCACGGTGCTAAAGTGCTAGGTTAGCTAACGTTTACTTGCTAGATCAGACAGTATTGTCTTTACAGAGTGATCGTTATTTACCAGTGTCGATACGTGTATCGATACCGTACTGGACCACACATACAGTAGAAGATAAAACCATTTTAGTCGGTTTAAGTGACAACTTGTAGCTACAGGGCTTAGCAAATAACTAACGTTACATTATCGTCATGTAGGCTGAAATCCTGAAACTCACCTCGATATTCTGCTTAAACTCAAGCTGAATTATTACAGTTTGTGATCCCTCAAAATCAGATTTCTTATTATGAATTTCCTTTATCATTTGAAATAGTTCCATACTCACATGTACTGTGTTGTTGCATACACTCAAATGGTAATTTATTAGGCACATTTAGCTAAAACTACTGTAATCTAATGCAGAAAGGCCTGCAATAAATTATGTCTTCATCAGGGTTCCTGCAGGGCATTAAAAAACATTAATAGTCATTAAGTTGATTTTGTGAAAATTAAGGCCTTAAATGGCATTAAAAATCATTAAATTTGATTCTCAGTGGCATTAAAAATTCTTTCTGCAGTTTTCAAGTAAAATATTTGACTATAATAATATATAATTATAGACTGTGATTCTGTGTAAACATGCTGAAGCAATGCGATAATTGTTCTGGCTGGTCAGGTACAGTTGCCAAAAACTGCATATTTGGAAAGTGGCCGACAGGCTGGACCAGGTGGAGGATTGCTGGGAAATGGGGGAACGTAAATTCCAGCAAAAAGGCTAGAAAACGTGGAATTCAGAGAATGACTACAGCCTGTGGGTGGTCAAGAGTGGTTTCCAGATTCAGAAATAGTGAAATGTAGGGACAGTTTTCATATAAAAATCATCTTTTACAAAAAACCAAACCTGTGTAATTTGTTGAGTTCACGGTCATGGCATTAAAATTTTTACAGTTTAGCATTAAAATGGCATTAAAAGCATTAAATCTGACTGGCTGATTTCTGCAGAAACCCTATTCATGGTGTTCAAATGATCAGAGTTTGTTGTAGAGAAGTGCTGATTCAATAGTATGCTTATTTAGGAAGATGTAGTACCTGTACTGCTTTATACTGACTGGTGTTTCTGATATTTAATCCATGGCAGTCTTGTTAATAAGGGTAGCGTAAATAACAAAAACAGGCCTCTGTGTAATGCTGTGCAGTTCAGCATATCAATAACACAAACTACAACCTCTAAAATGACCTTAAAATTATAATCAAAACTTCTTCCATGGCAGCTACAACAAAAGTGTAGTTTGTTGAATCAATTACTGAATCTATTTCGTACTGAAGATACAAGGTGAAAAAGGAAGAAAACAACACATGAAATCTTTAGTATGAGAGCCTCACTGTGTCACTGCTAGTATGGTCTTATCACTGTAATGCACATAAAGTTTGATTCAAAGTGCCAGATAAGCTAATTGTCTTTCTTTTTCCAGGACTCCAAAAAATACTTTAAAAGGGCAGATCTTGCGCGCAAGGAACAAGAAGATTATTTCCGAAGATGTGGATACAAGGTTTATGTCAGCATCACTTTATGTCTCTCACTCTCTCTAACACATCTAAAGCAGGGCCTTTCTTCAGTTTAGTTTTATTGTTTGTATTTAGTATGACTCTCAAAAAATTCTGCAATTAAGCTTTTTGCCAGAAAACAGAATAAGGTCAGGTAATGATGCTCAGGTATTAGTGTCTATGTCTGTGTTTACTGTGCTGTTTTTCCCCAACCTGCCTCTGCTGCCTGCATCTGTAGGTTCAGAGAGAGACTCCTGAGAACCAGGTATGGGATTGCACAGTGAAAGCAGCGAACAGGATGCATGATAAAAGGAAAAAAAAAAACTGTGTCCCAAAAGCTTCCACTTCCTTGGCATCCTTTCTGAAAGTTCACTCACTGAAGCCTGTGAGGATGAAAGCAGGAGTAACATGGTGAAGATATTTCCCATTAGAGTTGGTTACAAATGACCCCATGAGGGCTGGATGTTTTTGGTACTATAAGCTTAGATAAATTCAGCTCAGTTAGTAAGTAAACATTTAATAATTTGATGCCAGCTCCACTCTGCTTACTATGCGAGGTACATTTAGTCTGTTCAATGTTATTCTGAAAATTAGATGTTTTCTAAATGGTTTCTGTTCGTGAGTGTAGTCAGTAAAACCTTTCAAGCAAGGAATCAAGGAAAGGAAGCCACAAACTGAAAGTGGGACACAGCTGCAGTGTGGATTTCAGCATGGGATACTGAACTGAAATAAAAAAAAAAAGAATTTTTGTTATCAAGCTGCGCTTCTTATTTTGCAAATAATTTGTGACAGAAGCTTTAATTATTTGAATTAACTTTAAGTGTTCTCTGGTTTTGTGTCACTAGTTTGCACTGCCTTCTAACATTCGCTCTATGGGAGATTTTATTTCTGTTCAATTTTGTTCAAAGCTTAAAATATTAAAATTATTTAGCTATTCCCTTTGTACGTGTGTAGTATACTTTGTTTATTTGAGCAAGAGCCATTGTTTGTTTGGAAGGCTTTTTGTTGCCATTTCCTGATTGTTCTTTTAGATTGTGCTTCTTAAACCACAATCTAAGAGTGCCGGTATGCATGTGCCCCTAAAAGCATGTTCTGGTACTATACTTTGAGTTTCCTTGTTGCCAAAAATACTGAATTTGTTTAACGTGGGATTAGACTTTAGGTGCTGCAGCCAGTGTTCAAATTCCACGACGTGAAAGAGTTTCCTTTATTGGTAAGAGCTGCAGGTAAGATAGGGATGTGGATGTCTGTAGTGCAGGTCAGTTTAGAGACACACATCCCCTTCAGCCTTGAAGTTCTCTCATGAAGACAGCGCAGATGCTTTTCACGGATTTCAGGGGTATTAGTTTTATTTGCATTGGCTCAGAAACCGCAGAGTTGACATGATCAAATTCTGATCCTCTATATTACCGTCACCTTCCTCCAATAATGTCAGCATATTTTTGTTCCCTCCATGTTGTCCTGAAGATTGATCAGGCAGAGGAAGATGAACCATCCACTTCAGCTAATCCAGTGTTAGAGCTGGAACTAACAGAGGAGAAGCTGCCGATGACATTGTCACGACAGGAGGTAAATCAATAGGAGATATAACATCAACGCTTCCCTCTCAATAATTTAAATTTCAATATTGCATGTTAAATATGTATTTTGTCTCGTTCTCTTTGTGTAGGTTATTCGACGGCTTCGAGAGCGGGGCGAACCGATCCGACTGTTCGGAGAGTCTGATTATGATGCCTTCCAAAGGCTCAGGAAAATTGAGATTCTGACCCCAGAAGTAAACAAGGTATGGCTGAGTGTTTGTGAAAGTTAAACGCAGCATCCAATATTCAGATTTAGAAAGAAATTCACTCTGGGCCTTCATCTCACCTCTACACAAAATTCACAATTCTGTATGAACCTCGGTTTTGCATATTTTTGGTACTTCAGAGAAAGAAAACAAAAAAACTGACTTTTTTCCAAAACTGAAAAGAATCACTGCTCACAGCTGTTTAATTTGACAGTTAAGGTATTAGAAGGCTGTATACTGTCAAAATGAGAAGTCCAGAGTTGTTAACTATTAAGTATAGAATTCAAAAAAATGTTCACTAAGAAAAGGGCAGCATCTTTTAAGTTACCTAAAAACCATTAAAACCATCAATGCAATTTCACATTTACATTTTTCCTCAGACGAACCCTTTCTATCTTTATGTCTACACATAGGATATAGCCATCTTGTTACAAAAATTAATTTTGCTGCTGGTAAAACTGATAGACAGTGTCAGCAGAGAAGTTGCAGATTCTGGCCATACAGAAAGACCAATGTTAAGCGCGGTTTTAAAAAAAAAAAGCATACAGGCTTATTAACACCAGCACAGTTTCTGTTCAAGTGGCAACCGGCAGGGCTGAAAAATGAAGCCAAAGCAGAAGAATTACAAGCTGAAGTTTTTTGAATGTCCACTGGAGGCTGACCATGAAAGTAACTGTATCACTTTAGATCTCCATGGTAAAATATCCATTAGAACAGAAATTAGCATGTTCACAGATTTATACAAACTCCATAGCTATTTTGGCCCAGAGTTTGCATGGCCTGCCTCATCTCTACTTATGCTACATCTGTTTACTGATTTATGGATCAGCCAGAATCATAACACTGAACTTTAAATCCAGTCCTCTGGACAGGTCACGTAGAGTTTGTCCGTCTTCACATAAAGTCTGGGTTTCTGCCCAGCTCTCGAAGCTAACTATCCTAATGCCTTCTAGCTGATGGACAACAAGTTCATCACTGTCAAGTCGTTCTGGGTCGACCTCACAGTTGAGAGTTTTTGTTCTGTGAATGCACATATATAGACATGAATAGACTTTGGACAGTGATTGTATAGCTCACTGTCTGTACAGAACGTAGGACAAACACACATACCATTCCATCCAGAGTATTCACTGGTTACATCCTTTCTGTTATGTTGTATGTTTGGTGTTTTGGTCTATATGGTCTTGAGTGAATAAAGGTGGAATTTATGGGATTTATAGTCATTTTTACATTCAGAATGCTGGATGACCCTTAGATTTGTGGTCATATTTGCTGCTGTGCCTGTGTCTAGGGTTTGAGGAATGACCTGAAGGCTGCCATGGACAAGATTGACCAGCAGTACCTGAATGAGATAGTTGGAGGAACAGAGCCAGGGGAGCTGGACACACAGCATGACCTGAAAGTGCATGAAGAAAACACCACCATAGAAGAACTTGAGGTACGCTGCACAATGTAGTGCCGAGGTAGAAGAATTGTTCCCCAGTTTTTATAGACGTTGTTAAATCGGATCAAACTCTGGGCTAGTTTGTAGAATGACTACTTTTGTGTTTTTGCTAGGCAATAATTGAATCATGAATTTTGTCAGTTAATGTTAAATATTCTGTTAAGGGGTTTGTCAGTAAAGGTTGTGGTGGATTTCAGGTCTTAATATTGAAATCATCCTCTAGGCTCTTGGAAAAACCCTGGGTACCGGCGATGATGATGGAGACCAGGATGTGATCGACAAATTTTTGAGTGTAAGACAAGATAATCATGTCCTACATTTGATCTAGGGGGTGCTGTTGGTTTATAAATGTTTACCGCACTCATTTTAGTAGTTGTAGTCATGTTCTTTTGCTTCACTTATTTATAATGTTGAATTGTATTGTTGTTAAATAAGTTGACCATCTATACATAGTTTAATTCTTCTTTAAGTTATTTCAAAAACCAGGATGTTGGAGATGTATTTTAATACTACTTGTAAAGAACAAATACTCATAATCTTTCTACTGGTGTTCGCTAATGTAGTTGTTTGAAGCCTTTTCTTTAAAGCTGTGCTTCCTCTCGGATTCTAGTTTCTTCTTGGTGTTTGGGCCAAAGATCTGAACAGTCGAGAAGACCACGTGAAGCGAAGTGTTCAGGGAAAGCTGGCCAGTGCAACACACTCACAGACTGAGTCTTACCTCAAGCCTCTCTTCAGGAAGCTCAGGAAGAAGGTAAATTAAGTGGGGAGAGTAAACAAGCTGGAGTGTGTGATTCATGAGATGTGGATTACATTTTTCTTTTATTTTACTGTTATCTCTTTCAGAATTTACCAGCTGACATCAAAGAGTCAATCACAGACATCATTAAGTTCATGTTGGAGAGAGAATATGTGAAGGTATGTTAATGCCATGTTTTGCTTTTTTATTATTACAAATTATTATTATTGTTACATTTTGTTGTATTACACTGCTACTGTTTTAACAGCTTTGCACAAACTTTTTCAGGCAAATGACGCATATCTACAGATGGCTATCGGCAATGCTCCCTGGCCCATCGGTGTGACTATGGTGGGTATCCACGCCCGTACCGGACGAGAAAAGATCTTCTCCAAACACGTGGCCCATGTTCTCAACGATGAGACGCAGAGGAAGTACATTCAGGTGAGACCCTGCGATTATCTCATCTAGATGCTCAGTAGTTTAGGATTTGTTTTCAGGATAGTCTCATCACATTTAATAGGATCACTTATGAACGAACAACCATTAAAAGATGATCAGTAGACATCATGTGCACATATTTCAGTTAAATGTTTACATTGTCCAATGCTAAGTGTCAAATCATCATAAAAATTCTAGTCATCAGAAGACATTTCATGTTTAAAGGTTCACACATTCAGCATGATTGAGTAGTTTTGATTGTGTCCGTGTATCTCCTGAAATGCTGTAAACATGTGTACACACATATGTATATGTAAATTATGTTGTATATCATACACATATCACAAGAAAAACACTCAGAGAGCGCAGTACTCCGCCAAGGATGCTCTGTCTTTGTATCATTTCCGATGGATGAAATCTTTAATAAAAAATGACCTTGCGCTGAGCACAGGCGTGTGTTCTGCATGTGTACGTTTTGTACGGATAACGAATCGCGTGACCTAAATATGTAGCGGGCGGCGGGAATTGATGAGACTCAGAAACACCCCCACAATTAATCAATTGTTCCTTGTATCATTTCCAATCAGTCCGCAGCGGTCAATTTGAAGTAGGATCACTGGTAGTGTTCACTTGTTGTCATGGTTACAGTGATGCCATGCTGCTATCTCACAATGGGAAATCCTTAACAAATCTGTGGATCCAGACTATAAGCCACATCACTGCCAAAATCTAATGAGGTGGTCCTTGTGTCATTTCTGACCTTCCCCGAAAATTTCATCTAAATCCGTTATTCCATTTTGGAGAAATGTTGTGCACAGATGGATTAACGTGCGCTGATGTTCACATAACTCCACTGCGTTCCTTGGCAGAGTAATAATTTAGCAATAAATTAAATTATTTCAGACATTTCTTATATGGCTTAGGTCTAAAAATAGAATCTCTAGGCAATTTAAGAAATAAATCTACCTGCACTGAACTGAAAGTGGATTATAGTTGACCCTTTTTTTATACATTTCATTTGCAGTTAAATTTACTTGCTTTGTTTTTTTTGTCTCTCTACAGGGACTGAAGAGGCTAATGACTATCTGCCAGAAACACTTCCCAACTGATCCATCAAAGTGTGTTGAGTACAATGCTCTTTAACTTGACCTTAACATAGACCTGGGCCTACAGCAGCTCAGTTATGGTTTTTGATATGATTGAACTGGTGGTTATGGCAGAAAATTGTTTTAAAAAAAAAAAAAAAAAAAATCTCCTTTGCTAAGGACCTGCAAGCACATGCATTTCTCAGAGGATTACTGTCTACGGAACTGCATAATTAAACAGGAGTGGAGTGAGTCAGTCCAGTTAAAAACAGTCGAAATTATGCCAAGTTATAAGTGTAATACAAATCTCTCAGATTTAGCTGGAGCGCCCTCAATAACCCTTGAGTCTTAGTCGGCTGGTCCTTGTGGACTGCTGGGGAAAACCTGTCATGCCATTGATGGCCACAAGTCCTCAGTTTCTGAGAACACAAATGTTACGTGAACGCCCCAAACGACAGGAAGTCTGAAAAAGTGAGGATTTTTAACTTTATGTACAGCGCTTGTTCTAGGCTACTGCTTTAACATTTGCTTGCATATTTTTTTCAAGCTATTTTCATGCTGTGGCAAGCAGAAAACCATTTGAAAAGAAGAAGTGGTGTAAGTTTTATTACACCTGAGGAACACATATTGACATGCTGTAACTACTGCAGATTAATTTCTATGTACATGTTTTCAGCATATAATGAAACCAATCAACGTGTCACTGTGCCATCTTAGTGAGAAAATAAAGTTGGGTTTTATTACACCAGCTGTTGGGATTGTTAGTTTTTATGCTGTGTGAAAAGTTAATTTCCCCTTTCAAGTTACATTTTGTTCTGTAATTGTCGAGATTTTCTCTTTTGCCTCGTGCAGCTGGACTGCTGAATGGGACTATTTTTAGTCACCATAGTTTGTTTTGTCATTAGGAAAAAAGATATGTCTGTGGCGGACCACTCTCTCTAATAAAGCACTCTCACCAGAGCCTGCTTCAATAAAACATTTTATTCCCCACTGTGTTACTTAAGAATTCATTAGGAACACAGTAGTCAGATGTAAGTAGATAATTAAGGAACCAGTGTCCTGTTATATGCACTACTGGACAGCAATCCAAAACATTATTTGGGCGAAAACTAGATTTCACAGCGACTGATTGCTGATGGAAGCCCTGCTAAGACGGTAACATCCAGCGTCATACGCTGACCTTATTACACCGAGTAACCATGGTGATCTGATCTGCTCCTTGTGGTGATAGTATGTTCTTGGCTGCCTGAACCCACGTCACCACAGTTTCAGTCTGTCAGCTCTGAACACATCACTATTTGGAGACTCAGCTGGGCAGGTTGACAGTTGGCAGTGCAAATACCGTAAAATAGTGCTGGATTTTTCCCTCTCAAGTTTCCCACTTTCACAAAACCACATCTAGCCCACAGTAAAGATGACACTTCACTTTTAACAGTTACAGTGGAGGAACATTTGAAGTTAAGAAATAACCAGTTTTAAAGTGATACTGTTTATCCATGGAGGCTTTTTTTCTACCCGTCCTTGAGAAGAAGTAAGCTAAATATTTTGGCTTGGGTTCAGTCTAATCCGATGCGTCACTGTCAGCTGTGGTGTTTGCCAAGGCCTTGAAATGATGGTCTGAAAGTGAAGTGTTTGCAGTTAGCTGTAAAATAACAAGAGACTTCTTTGTGTCCTGTTGTACCTGTGAGTTTGTGTGAGTTCTGAGACCACAAAAAAAAGGAGGTAGATGTGCTATAAAGTGATATAAAAACTTACCGTTAAATTATTCAGTACAACCACTTAGCATGGTGTTTTGGTGAGAAACACATTGTGTTAGTCAGGCAGATATCAAACTGATCAGTCCTAAACACATGCTGTTACAGTGGGCAGTAGGGACGGCGTGTCTTTCTTGCAGATCGAGCACAGTGGGGGAGAAAAGGCCTTTTAGAAGAGATTTCTTGCTGAAAGGAAAACAGAAAAAGGAAGGTGTTGCATTTTAAGCACAGCAGTTTGGGGCGTGCATGGATGTAACAACTATGACCAAATATTTGTACATGTGAGTGTGTTTTCCAAGTTCCAGAACTACATGTTGGACTTTCTATTCATTGATGCATCAGATTAACTGTTTCTCTGAGAATTTGTTCCCTTTTGGAAATTCTCATTGTGGCATCAAAACACGATGCTCTGATTTATGGTAAGTCATTGTCTTCTGGTCATCCTCTTCTTTTCATTCCGGCTCATCCGACCCATTTAGATACATTTGAAAAGAATACAAACTAATAGGTGGCCACATCCCATTCTCCTGGCAGAGACCCTGTTTGGGGAGATGCTGATTTACTGAATACTGCCTGAACTCCCTGACAACAATGAGGGTTTGTATTTATTATGTGGGGGGACCAAGTTGTTTTTTTGTCTAATGTCCTCAGATCCATGCGCAGCCCCATTACTGTCAGCAAGATGTGGGAAAGCCGATAAAACAAAAAGTAACTGCTCTCTGTGCCCCTTTTGTTCAGGCACAGGACTGCTGTCGGAGCAGGACGTGTGAGGGATCCACTCAGAGTCATTTACACATTCAAATCCCTGAGTGTTCGTGAAGGATTATCTCCATCACCCCCGTGTAACTGCATGTATTAGCATGACAACGTGGAAATCAAAGCAAAAATGTTGTTTAGATGCTTAATTTTTGTCGAGTTTATTATTTCATGGCACGTTGTCTCGTGGGGTGCTTAAGCTAGATGAGACACCTTACAGCTAATCTCATTTTAGTTGAAAAGCCATCTGTAGACGACGTGCTTGTAGTATGCTTAAAGGAGAGGCATTTTTAGAACGTTTACCAACCTCTCCTTGCAACTTATTCTTCATTAAGATCACAGTTTGCTTCCATCAAATGATGCTCAGTGCATCATTAAACAGTATTTTACCCCATCCTTTCATTTCCAGGTGAACACTCTCCATTCATGTCCCTGGAAATGCTTTGTCTGTTGTTGCCTGCCAACTTGACAGTTTTAACTGTAATTAGAGCTTCATTTCTCTTTTCATCTGGACTGGCTGGACAGCGTGATCGTTGCCAGGCACCTGAGTAGAGGTGGAAACCAATTACCGGTGGAGGTATAGTGTGTCACACCAATATGTCTCTCTCTCGTCATGTGTGTTTGTCTTTTGTCTTCCCCCCTTTAGTTTCTCCCTGGATCCTTGGCTATGTAAATGGATTCATACATTTACACAATATTCTCTCATAGTCAGAGACAAATATACCGAAAGTGCCTCCATGCCAGTCTACCGAAAAAAGGCTTTGGCTTATATCCGGAGTCACTTAGGTAAATGGATGTCATCACCACCTTCAAAATGCTCATTTTATTAGCAGGCCTCAAATGGGGCTTAAAGGTCAGAGCATTAGTTAAAATGCTGAAGCACATGATGAATGTGCTGCATTACAGTCACTCAGAGATGGCAGCAGAGAGAAGAAAAGTGATGCAGGATTATGATGAGAGAATGTGGCGCCAGATGCCGTTAACGAATATTAATTTAATTATTAATCTTTTTGTTATATCTTAATGAGGTTTATGCAAATGGAGCTCTGGTTTGGTTTGGCCTCTGGTCCATTAGAGCAATCTGGAACACTGGATGAATCAAACCAACAATCAAGACAACCTCCACTGCTATCTGACCTTAAATCATGAATGCAAACCAGCACGATGTCTCTTTACTGTCAGAGATACCAAGCAGAGGGGTCAATATATAATTGTGGGACTGCAACATAGTTGACATTTTTTCTGTTTTCAGGCCTAAAATCAATATGGCCGCCTATAACCAAACACCACATGGCATTTTTACAGGAAGATTCCTCCATATATTACATATACAATTGAGTAAAATTGAAATTGAAAGTTGTTTATGAATGGTTCAGTGACCACAGTCTTGCCATAGTGAAAAGACAACACAAGAAGTTGTGCCTACTTAACGAACAATCTGTGGTCAGTGCAGACCAGGTGAGGTAGAGACAGAGATTTACTTCCTCTTAAAATGTGACAAATACTATTATATAGGACAGGAAAACTTTAAGACGCTCGACTTGTTGAGTGAAAACTTCACAGATGACAAAGAAAAGTGAAAGATTCTACCAGAAGAGAAACATGCAGCATATCCAGCTGCACAATATGTGACTGCATGTCCCAGATATTCTACTTAATGAATTTTATTTTGATTTCTTTTTAATATACTCACCTATTTTTTTCAAAATTACACCATCCTTGGTGCTCTGGCTGTTCCATTATCCTGTTAATCCAGCCGTGCCAATAAATCACATTGAATTGAAACTGGATAAGACAAAAACTAAAAGAGCATCAGAGCGCCTGCATCCTCACCTCAGTTCTGCTTCTCTCAGTGTGAGCCTATAATACATTTTCAGCAGCAGTGCCACAGAAATGCTTCTTTTCATATAAATTGGCCTCTTCTCTGAGGAGCCATCGCCATGGTGAAATGTCTTCATGGCCACTGCTTCCTTTAGTTCACAGAGGAGATGAAAGAAGAGGAAAGAACGCCTGTAATTGCAAGAACACAATGGTAAATGCAGTTAATGATAAACATAGTCCTTTAATTGATAATTAAATGGAAATAAATGGAAATGCATGCCACAGAGAGATGCAGGAGAGACTAGGAAAGATGTGAAGCTTTCTCCAATCGAAAGCATCTCCTCTAGTCTTTCCTTTGGATTTTCTTGCTGATGTTTGGCAAAAATTTTAGACTGCCTGATTTATTAACTCCTAACATGTGATGTCTAACCCTGAGTGCAACATTTATGCTTGAAAACAGCAGTGGACATCTGTCTGAGTCAGTTCTCTGGAGTTATACAGTAGGTTAGCTTCACTGGCTCTGTGTGAGTGAGTGAGGAAGAGAGAGAGAATCGATCCTCTCTTGTTTTAGCAACAGTAAATCAATACTTTCTCACAGAGTAAAACCGAAGCACGCTGTCCTGCCTCTGCAGTTTACTGCTGAGCATGTATTGAACTTCAGGATGCCTACATCTGGTTTCTCCAGTGATCCTGTGAAGTCCTGGCAAATGACTGATTTGAAAAGATTTATGCGTAAAATGCTGATACGCACCAAAACTGCTCATTTGGTGCTGATGCGCCGTGGACACACACACCCACACACACACCTTACTCCTCCAGGCTAGAGAGAGAGAGAGAGAGAGAGAGAAAGAGAGAGAGAGAGAGATGCTGCGACGACTCGACTTGCAGCTGAGGGAGCGGAGAGGACGCATGTGGCTGCACTCCGGCTGCGTCCATGGATCCAAACGCCTGCTTGTTGTCTCTCTGAATGCATAGATAATGAGAGGACGATCCACTGATTAGCAAGGGAGGACGCAGCTGCCGGCACCGCCTGGCTGGCACACGCTGACATATTCCTCTCGGCATTATGGACGGGTTGCAGTCAGAAAACGCCGGAGTTGGTGACATCGGGGAGAACGCGGAGGAAAAGTATCGCGCCCTCGCCTATGACACCGCTCTGAGCACTTTGGTGGCCGTGGCCCTGTACGTAGTGGTGAAAGTGAGCCTGGACGGATTCAGACAGTGGCGGGCCAGGATCTCGGTGCTCATCGTGGGTTCGGGACCCGTGGGGCTGACGGCGGCGCTGGTCGCTGTCCGCTCCGGGAAGGTGCTGAAGCTGACCGTGCTGGATGAGAGGTACCGGACCGCGCTGCTCTGCCGACCCCAGCAGATCGCCCTGGACCCACGCAGCGTGAAGTTTCTGCTGGGACTCGGCGTGGACTTTGATAACATGGAGGGCTGCTGGCACAACGAGCATTTCTTCACCAGAATAGGCGTGTTTCAGGAGTACCTGCTGAGCATCCTGGAGCAGAAGAAGCAGAGGGTGGATGTGAAGGTGCAGCTGGGGACCAAGGTAGGACTGATTCCAGGTTAAACCATTATCAGTCATCTTATAGCGTCTGTGTGCCACCTATCTTCCCTCAGTGCTTTCAGGTAAAGTAATCCTCCTGTGGTACTCTCACAAATAGACATTATGTAAAGGCACCTATAATACATCAGCACTATTCATCTGCAAATGATGAATAGAGAAGAGGGAGACTCCAAGTCCCACTTCATCTTGTAGTGACTGTACCTCTGTAAGCTGTCAAAACCTGATCCTCCCTAAGTGACAGTGGTCAAAGAAAAGACTCCAGCAGGGGTCTGATAGCAATCAACAGTGATGGTGACAGAGACATCTGTCCCCACTTCCAGTCACAAGTCTCCTCTGGCTCTTGAGTGAACAAAGCTGATACTGTAGCTCACTTCTTTTTTCAACATATTTTTCCTTACTGAACAAAATTGTACTTAATTTGTTCATTCAAAGCAGACATTCTATAGAGATATTCAACAATTTCCTCAGAGCCTCTCCTCACCCAACATTGTATAATGTCAGACGGAAAGTGGCTCATCCGTTGAAATAACCTCTTATGTAAGCTGACCTCAAACCTGAGGAGAATTCCTTTCTACAGTTTGTAGGCCAGTGGAAAATAAATGACAGAATTATAGTAAACAAACTCCAATCCGAACATATTAGAGCATCGAAATAAAATGTAATCCTATTTGGATTCCAGTGGATTTATTTACAGATTTCTCAAAGGATTTTTTGAACATACCAAAATGTTAGTTCTGGCACCAGATTTTTAACACTCTGAATATACCAGATGTTGTGCATGTTGGTAGAAAAGGTAGAGTTCTCTCTGTGTGTGCTTCATAGTAGCCCCCACCCCCTCCAGCTAGACTGCAACTTAGGACAAAGAAAGAACCTACTAACACTGAAAACCTTGGAATAGTTTCTCAGAGAGAAGCTGTCAGTGCTCTGAGTGGGCAAACAATGATTAAATGTTCAGTGAATATTTGTGTCATGGCTGGAAACTACAGCCCACACTTTATCACTGCTCTATTAAGGTTCAGTGTCACTGTCTGTGTTTTGACAGGGCTTTCATTTAATTTTAGACGTCTCTTTGCTCCAAATCATCAAACAGTAGGAAATGTAATTTAATCTCTCACACTGTCTTAGCTGATCCTCCTCTCTGACCCCAGCTAGCAGCTTTTCTTTCCTAATGGCTGCTGTACTTCCTGTTATGCTGTGACTCACCAACCTTTGGAAGATGGAAGTACAAGGTCAGAAGGCTCTTTGATCACAACTATTTCAGTTTGGTTTAGAGTTGCTGCCAAGTTCCCTATTTCCCCTTGATCTGACAGGACAGTGGGTTTGATGAAGGATATTTTTACCCTTCTAGCCCGTCAATGCTTCAAAGATCTGAGAATGAAAAAGGGGGTCTTTTAAATCACCTGTTCTCTATACTCTAAATGGATTAACCATTGATCTCTCCGGCTGCTAGCCATTATAGCCGCAGCATGGCTCTTTTATTCTCCCTTTCAGCCTGTCAGCTTGTCCTCAGCTCATTTTGGCCTGCTCTTTCTATGCACAGGCAAGTAGCTGGTGTTTTACTGAGGGGCAGCGGAGCATACATCGGCGTAGGAGCTAATAAATCTCCCTGAGAGCTGTACTGTTGCTAAGACAAGCACAGCCTCTGGAGCTCATTTAAATGGTTTGTACTGGTATATTGCATTATAACCCACCTGTCTCTAGATGAAGAGGAAGGAGTGGAAGGAGAAATTAAATCCACTGGTCATACAGAAGTCCGGATGAATTAGCAGTAAGATTTCTATAAAATAAAAAAGTTTTTAAAAAGTACAAGTTGTAATATTTTGAACTGAAGAGTTTCAACACATCATCCATTAGGTAGTCAACTGAAATCAGCAATTGGTTATTATTTTGGCAATCTCTTAAGTCATTAAATATTATTATAATATTTGTTCCAGCTTCTCAAATGTGAATATTTGCAATTTTCCTTCATCTGAAATGTCTTCTGGGAGAACAAACTTTCTGTATCTTAAATACATTACAGCTCAAATGGTGAATAAATTAGAAAGAACAGCAGATTAATCAATACTAAAAATATCTGTAAGTTGCAGCACTAGTAGCCTGTAGGGATTTTTCTGGTGGTCTAGCTAGGATACACATATTTGCATAAAAACAACCAATATTTAACATAAAATGTTCTGCTGGTAAACTCTATTTTATGTATAACTATGTGTACAATTTCGAAATGAAAAATCCAGTATTTACAAGCTGTGCAAAACTGTAAACTAATCTATCTGCTTTCTCTTGTTGTTTTAGTTCACAGAGGATTACCTGCGGCGGATTCCACACAATGACTGGCCACGTGTGATTGTGGTGGCTGATGGGTCGTGCGGTGACTCCTGTTCCGTGTTGGGAATCAGCTCCGACTACACCGTGGAGTCCTGCCATGCATATGGAGCCAATGCAACCATAGAGAGATTAGATCAGAGACAGGTGAGGAAACACACACACCATCTGTGTATGCCCACGTGAACATACGCACCGAGGCAATAATCAACAGGTGGCTGTTTGTGTAAAGAATGAAAATGGTGGCCGGGTTTGGCCTCATCCGAATGATCTGATGCAGACTCGCCAGTAGCAGCTGAA